>NC_084987.1:17949432-18055347 GCF_963691925.1 Scomber scombrus
GTGTGTGAGGAAAGTACTGTAAGGCAGGAGGGGATGAAGCTTTCTCAGAGAAGACAGATAGAAAAAAAGGCTCGTATTACAGCAGCCTTACAGCAGCTCAGCTAGTGCGTCACACTTTGCCTTCACTCATTGGCCTGTATCACTTTTTCCCCCAAATCTCATCCTCCATCCTTGTGCGTACATTTGATGTCACTAATTCTATGTATCTCCACACATACACACACACACACACACACACACACACACACACACACACACACACACACACACACACACACACACACACACACACACACACACACACACACACACACACACACACACACACACAGAGCTGGTCTATTTTTAGCATGCTGTGGGGTTTGAAGGTAGAGTTCAGTTGACCCCTCATCTCACCCTCGATCCAGCCCTTACAAGGACCACCGGGTGGGCACGGTTGCCAGGCAACCAGCCGTGTTTGCACCTAAAGTTGTGAAGGTCCAGTGCTCGACCCACACCTGCCCTTCATCATCTTAATTATCAACGTCACCTTCCCCCCCTCCATCCTCCTTCACATAATCATCATCCTGGTTTTAATGTAGCAAAGAGGAGAGATGTAAAGTTTTGCTTATTTTGTGAAGAAACTGTGAGTGTGGATGTTTGACTTATATCTGCTTTGCAGTGGTGGAAGAAGTTAGATTATTCACTTAAAAATAAAACTATTGCAGTATAAAAATATGCCTTCACAAGTAAGACTTGCAATCAAAATCCTACTTAAGTACTTAAGCAAAAGTACAGAAGTATTAGTTGCTAAATGTACTCGAAAAGTACTCATAATGCAAAATAGGCTCACTGAGTGGTATATTAATTATAAATATACAGATATACATCTTTTTACATCTGTAAAAAGAATTCATTCCTCTTTGAATGAAAGTTTTTTAAAAATCTCACATTGTGCAATCAAACAACTGTTTCTTTACTGTGGCTTTTTTTTTTACACTTATCAGCAAAAAAAACCCCCAAAACTGTCTATGTAAACTATTGTCTCTAAAGTAATATAACATACATAATCTGTTTTATTTGTAAAATCTTAATCTGAAAAGTGACTAGTAATGTTACGGATTACAAAGTACAATGTTATGTGCAAGTACAGTGCACTTGCCTACTGAGGTGTCAAATAATTGACATGCCAGCTGTAAAATTAAAACTGTAAAATGTACATACACGTGAACTTGTGTTTACATTTACAAGTACATAAAAGAAGGAATGATTACAGCGAGGAGAGCCTGTTTCAGTATTCATATCATTCATATCTGACTGTTTCAGACTAGAAAATCATGATCTTTAGTACAAATATAACAATTATTATCAATGTCATCATCATCATCTCTAAAATCACCTTTGCAGTTAATTTAAAACTCATTTTGAACATTATACTTGTAGTTATTATCATAATCACACTGCTGTCTTCACCACCCTCCACACAATCATCATCATCATCATCATTATTATTGTTGTTATCTTTCTTTGCCGAGTCACCATTCACCTCATTTCACCCTGATGTCCGTCAATGTCATAAAATCCAATTATATTAATTATGAGCAGCACAGAGTGTGACAGCGAGCTGCGATAATGACAGCAGAGCTTGAAGGAGAGTGGAGGGGCAGAAAGGTCGAGGCCATTAGAATGAGACAGCTGCTGGAGACAAGAGTGACATGTTGGAGGACATAAGAGGAGCGCGGAGCACCACTCCACTGTGAGCACAAGTCCTACTGCATCAAAACAAATATCAACACAGACTGAGGGGGCTGATCAAATATTACAAGAACTAAGAATAAGTCTGATGATGATGGTGATGATGATAATGATGTTTTCAGCACTTATTTAGAATAATATTTTACATTGGTATATTGATTTAGATGCACAACAACTGATCGTTCCTTCTTCACTCTTTTTATTAAAACACTGGGATAACACAGAGAAATGTTTTGGACATTTAGAGCTGCAGCATTTCTGATGTGGTTTAAAAGACTGATCAACACTGAATCACAGACAGCAGGAAACTTCTGCTACATGGAGCTTGTTGAAATTCTAGATCACAGATCAGATCAGTCATTCGACTTTGACACTGAGTTAAAAGCTTCTACCTACAGAGAACTATGCAGCAGCAGTTTTATGTGATGCAGTGATGACTTGACATTTAAATGCAAATCATTTGTGGAAACTGCTGTACATGCACAGTTAAGAGCAAGCACATTTTTATATATAAAAGGTGTTCAAATCAGTTAATGTTTAGCTTGTTTGTGTAGTTTGTGCCAGTAAAAAGTGCTGATGCAACACTTGACTGCATATAGTCTGCATGACCAAAATACTACATACTGTATATTCATTGCTGCATATTTTGTCCATATCTGACTGAAACAAGAAGTTATAATAAATCACTGACAGATGAGCAATTACATTACTACAGTGTGTTCCTGCTTTTTGATGATTGTTTTGTGAGGAACTCCCTGAATGACAAACCGAAAAACTTTATAAAATGAATTTTTTTTTTAATTTAAATTTTCTAGTTTGTCTATAACTAGTACCAATTGGAAACTATTCGGAAATTACAGAGCTGTAAAATTAACTGTAAATGAGGGCTGCAATTAACAATTCTTTACATTATTGCCTAATCTGTTGGTTTATTTTCTCAATAAACCATTTGGTCTATAAAACATCATACAATTGTGAAAAATGTAGATCAATGTTTCTCACAGCCCAAGATGCAACCTAATATGTCTTCTTTATTTAGGAAGCTGGAACCAGAAAAAGTTTGGCATTTTTTCTTAAAAAATGAGTTAAAAGGATTAATTATTATCAAACAATCTGAATTGAATTTTCTATAAGCTTTAGTGTTTGCCCAGCTTCACTACTGTGTATGTTTCCTCATATAGTTGTATAAGAATCAACACCCAGCCAGGATAACATGGTTGTAACATGATTTATTACAGTAAAGAAACTGCTCACTGCTTACACAAGTTACAAAACAACTTTTCATATAATCCCACCGTTCATTGCTTCAAATTTAGTGAAGCACAGATGTTCTTTTAGACATACGTGATCTCAAAGTTAATTTTTTAAGACGTCAATAGAAACATGTAAAAAAAAAAATCACAAGGTATTTTTCCAGGAACAATAAAAATATTCTGTATGTGAACTGAACAGTCATTCACAGCAGGCACGATGACAAAGTGTGGACGGTATAAGTTACTCAAAATCTGTAGTTCACATTGACCATGTCCAGACAAACTATGAATAAATGGCATGGTAGCAACACAGGGTTAAGCTGAAGTCACTTTCATTACAGAGAGAGGGATATTTATCAAAAATGTAAAAATATACATGATATATGATATATATTTATATATATATATATATATATACACAGCACATTATAGGAGAATCCCCTTTAAAATATTTCCTGTATAAAGCCATCAGTGCGTATTTTTATAACACAAAAAAATTACATGCAAGAAATCATTTTGTGAGGAAAAAAGAAAAAAAGAAATCCTGATTAGGAATTATATCATTTTAACCATTTTAAATATCATAAAAATTATCTGTAAAGAAGTTATGAGTGGATATCTACACTGAAAAATATTTATTTTAATGTTGAAATAAATGACCTGAAAGTGAATATAACTCAATCCTGTGTCTTACACAACAAATAAAAAGGTAAACTAGAGATAAATGATGAAATGATTGTCAGGTTGGTTTTACAGTATGTGCCTGGTCCTGTTATCGTTCTACACGAAGACAATGTTTAAAGGTTAGTAGAAACTTTCAAAAGACAGATAAGAAGACGAAGGAGTGGGTCATTAAATTTAGCGTGACGACAAACTCCTCCACCTTGTTTCCACAGGCACCAGACTCTGACCAGCAGGGACTGTCAGGGTCCACTGAGAGCACACACACATACACAGAGTCTTACCTCTGCCACCTTTGGGGTATTTACATAGACTTACATTCATTTCCTGGAGACTTACTCTAACCCTAAGCTTAACCACTGGCCAAAAAATCTGCATTTTACCAATTGGGATTTTATCCCCAATTGCACAAGCTGTCCCCAATTAACTGATGTTAAGTCTGGTTTGTGCCCCTGAAAGTGTCTTAAGGCATAACAACACACACGCCCATACACACACAGACACAGACACAGACACACACACACACACACACAAAGAGTATGCCCACATACGAACAGAGCATGAATACACACATGCACACACACACTGTCAACATGGTCCAGTTCTCTTTTCTTGGCATATACATCTTTAGTATCTTTCGTTAGTAGGACATCATATTTATAATATGTGTAATATAATAACATGACGAGTAATAAGAAGAATACTACATTTCACAGAAAGGCTTAAATTTGTCATAATAATAAGGATTTTAAAATCATCTGATATCTATAATAAAAAATATCTGTGTGTGTGTGTGTGTGTGTGTGTGTGTGTGAGGTGAGCTGAGATGTCCTATAGGTTGCTGAAGAGTTCATTTTTCTTGGTCCAGTCCATGGGTGGGGCTCTCTTGTTGGAGCGCTTCTGGTGGGCGCGCTCTTTGACCTGCTGTAGGGTCAGGTTGAGAGCTGGGATGGTGTTTGTGATCACCAGCTGAAGAAAAACAGAGAAAATGCAAATTATATTTCAAGACACGTGTGCAACCGTACAGCATTTGACAGATTCTTGTCCTGCAAGTATCAGTGACGTACCTCAGGTGGGGTGTCTGTGGGCGGGGTTGTGAGCGAGGTGTTGGAAGAGGCGTTGGACGGGGAAGGACTGACGGAAAGCTTTGAGTCCCTCTCTGCCTCATTGGCCCCTCTACCGTTCACCTGGCAACACAAATACACTTCAGCATCGCTTCGCTACATTTACTGACAGATTCCTAAATGCACAGACGACACTGTGAATCTTTTGTGAATGGGAAACTATTATCCTTTTTTTCCAGCCTTGGTGCAGTATGAGAACTCACCACAGGGAGGCTGCCTTGGATTTGAATTGGGTATTTCTACCTGTACCATACTTAGAAGTGCATGTGAAGTGACATCAAGAGTCTGACCATTTTCAGACCTGCCTGTCTAACACATAATTAGTTTAATAAAATCAAAACTAGCAATTCCTAAATAGTTTCCTTTTTAAAGCATTTTACTGTTAAACATAAACATAAACTAGGAACCACTGATATGAATTAGTTGGTATAACTGTGAGTTTTTATTGGCATTTATATAAAGAGCAATTTTAGTTCCTGCAGCCTCAGTGAAAGTTGCTCCAGCTCGCTGAACATAAGCCTGTAAAATGTGTCCAAACTCAAAGACTTTTAACCCACTCCAACCCACTGCTCCTCTAAAGATATTTCACCTTTTTGACTGTCTGTTTGACACCCCCGCCCCCCTTTCAGCTCTGCAACCTTTTAACCAGCATCTGTTACGCAACAATACGAGGAACATGGACCTTCATAACTGCACATACAGTCCCTGAGTAACGGGAAGCCCGAGTCAGGCTTCACTTTGCATATTTGGCCAAATGCCCGAGCAGCCACAATTTCTTTCAGTTTGTTTTTCTGGTGTCTTCATACAGACCCTGAATTATCTCCTCTTATCAACAGCAATTTACATAAAGGTCAAGTGTGTAACTCGTAACCTGAAAGACCCTCAAAAAGCATTCCTGTCGTACCACAAACAAATAAGAGCGTACATACATGTAATATCTGTTTTTTTGAAGTACTGTATATAGTACAGGATTTGAAGTCCATGTGTGTGTTGCCTCTAACAGTTAGTGGTGGTCAGAGTGTCTCTTTTGAGATTACGCCCAAATACTTCAGCAGGATTAACGTGAAGCTGATACGTTCTTTGCATCTCGGCTCAAAGCAGCTAAATCTTCTGGATGAATTTTATTTTATTTTTTATTTCTGTCCTTGGTCAAACACGTCCAAAGAATTCAAAGTTAATGGAGTACTAGCTGGGTGGGGCTTTCTACAAACTGTAGCAACACACAATGAACACCAGAAGGTTTAGACAATCGCAGGAAAGTCAGCCTGTTCCACGTACGCCTCTGTGATTGATAACTCACTTCACCAGAGTCTGAATTCCCTAGAATGGCAAACCACTCCTGAAAAATACTTTCAAAAGCAGTTTGACCTCGGCCTGCTGGGTTTTCTGTGTCATGAGAGGAGCTACAGAGTATCCAGAGCAAACAACTTAACTATTATTGACCTCCTCACCACCAGGAAGGAGAGGCTCCATCAGTGAGGAGGGAAGTAGCCGCTGTGTGAGGCCAACAGCTCTTCAAACACTTCAAAGTCCAAAAATCCCACTACTGGCTTTGGACTAAAGCAGACTTCTAAAAGTAAATGATAGCTCTACAGACTTTGAAGTGTCATCCTGTGTTTCTATCTCTCTCTCTTGCTGGTGAATCTTACCTTCTCCTCCATTCCTCCATTAACGACAGGCTCAGGCAGCGCACCTGTAAGCATGGAAATCACACAAGAATCAGTCAGTTAGTCCAAACATACACCTCCTATTTTTCAGCATCACTGTGTCACATTGTTGTTTGCTGTGGTGACACCTTCACTCCTTTTGGTCCTGCACCATTGGAGCACTGAGCTCCACTCTTCTAGATCAAGAGTCTTTCTGCAGCTCAGATTTCATTCCACCTACACCTACTCTATTACATAGCACATGTATGAGCAGATCATCTATTATTCACACATGGTTCATCTTCTATGAGATGTTCACTGATGCTGCTTAGCTGCTGCTTCTCTGATGAATCTATTAGCCTTCTACATATCAAATAGCAGCTGCCTTGAGCTTTTTTGTTGTTGTCAGAAATGCATTTAGATTCTCATAAAATCATTTCTCATGCTACACACATTATCTAAACCTCAAATTAAGAGGTGGTAGCTGCAGACAGACATCCCATCATCCCATCCCTTACCTTCCATCCCTCTGCTCCTCTGCAAGGTCAAAAGGTGTTTTTAGCTAATGATGACCTATTACAGGAGATAGCAGCTGCTCCTTCAGTCTTAATCTGAGATTTGAGTCGTGCTCAGGTCTTTGCAGTCTGTGTGTGTGTGTGTGTGTGTGTGTGTGTGTGTGTGTGTGTGTGTGTGTGTGTGTGTGTGTGTGTGTGTGTGTGTGTGTGTGTGTGTGTGTGTGTGTGTGTGTGTGTGTGTGTGTGTGCCACTGACTCTTGAGAAGAGCCTCTCCAAGTCCCAACATGGCTCCAGCTCCGGGCTGAGAGACCACTTGGAGCGAGCGCCTTGGAAACCAAACAAAGAGGTCAGCCAGTTGGATGGCTGAGAGACAAGGCACTCTGTGTGTGTGTGCGTATGTGCGTGTTGAAGTTAAGAGTCAGTTTAGCAGGTGCCCTCATGAGTGGGCAGTATGTGAAGTGCAGGCAGTTACCTGGGAAACACCTCACAGGAATCTCTCCCAGTAGGGCGTTATACTTTTTAATCTGGGTCTGGAGGGTGACTGAAATTATGACGCATCTGCCTCTCAGTTCCTCTTTTACCCCGCTGCAGTCCACCGCACAAGAGTACACAACACATGTCATCTGAGGCACGTGCATACTAATAGATCTAACTAATCTATTAATAATCAACTGAGATCACTTAGAAAAGTCCTCAAGGAATAAATGCTAACAATCTCAAATATCAACCTAAGAAAAATGTAATTTCTATTTTTTTTTGTACTCTATAACTCCATCTAACAACTCTTCCCTGGATACATAGGTTGCCATGCCAACAGCTCCATGCACCATGTTTATATGAGGAGTCTCCTGGAGTCAGGGCGCAAAATTAACTTTTTTGTCCAACGGCCCAATGGCTAGTGAGTGCTTTGACTTTACCAATCATTCAATAGATAATCTTTGTTTTTTGGTGAGTGAAGCAAATTTAGCAGTTACTTGCATATTTTAACAGCATTTGGCTAGTGGCTAGTGCTTATTTTGTGCCCTACTTGGAGCAGAGGACACAACACCACCTGCCTGAGGATCAGCTGCTGGACCTTAGTCCACTCCTCACACACAGAAACCAAATCACAGACTGTGCTGGGGCTCCCCCTGGGGGCGCTCACAGGGACACCAGGGCCTGAATCCCAACCAGTTCCAGAGCTGCCCTTGAATCAGTAATCTATCTAAATATTTTCCATTTTTATGATATTTTTGAGTATAAAGTTACACTGTAATATAAAACTTCAATGATCTCTTTTCAAACAACACTGTTACTCAGCACAATTTGAATGTGATCAGTCTGATCTGATCTATTTATGTCTATAAAATTAACTTTCTCTGCAGGGCATCAACATGAGGGGGGCAGGAAATGGATGTGCTCAGTGTCCGTCTCTGTCTGTCTGTGTTTCTTGGCATAGAGAGAAAGAGCGAGAGATACAAGAGAGACTGAAAGGCAGAGCCAAGAGACTGTGTGACAGACTTTTAATCTGCTAGTGTTTAGTGGAGACAACAAGACAGCAGGAGAAGACAATATGCTGGTCTATAGTGTCTACAGCATGTCTTTAACAGAGGCTGTTGACTGACAATGAACCTGGAGTGAAACATTACGAGATAATTGCGGTCATTCGCTCTCCTGCCAGATTGCCATAGAAAACTAACTGCCTCACAGTGACGGTGAAATCTTGTTGTCTGTGCATCCTCTCACCAGTGCGGTGGTCCACGGTGGGGGCCACTCGGCACTTCTTGAAGAAGGCATCTGTGTCCGGGTCCACCACGAGCAGACGGGTCTCACTCCCGCCGGCTTTAATCAAAGCCACCACATCTGAATGCGTCTTCCCCTCCACTGACACACCGTTCACCTGAGGAGGAGGAGGAGGAGGAGGAGGAAGAGAGAGAGAGAAAGAAAGAGATTCTTTTGTTTCTTTTTTTGGGCTGTCTGTCTTTGTTCTCATGCAGAAGTGAACAAACTGTTTTATCACTGTCAGGATTTCTTTCTCAATATTATCACTTTGTCTGCCAGAGTTTCCCGGAAAGGAAATCCTGTATGCACACACACATTCCTTCAAATACTCACAAAACTCACAAAGAAATATTCACACAGTGTTCAGGAGTCTACAAAATAGTCCTTAGTTTTGTTTAGTTTGTGCTTTCAATCAAATTTTATCCATGATGTTCACATTTTCGACTAGGACATTTGCAAAAGACTTCAACACTCAGCTTGCTGGTTTACAGTAACATGTCAGGTGGCTCCCTCCCAGACCAGCTGAGTGCTCTGGGATAAAATCACCATGGGAAAGCATGTGAGAAATGTCTCCAAGGTGTGTGTGTGTGTGTGTGTGTGTGTGTGTGTGTGTGTGTGTGTGTGTGTGTGTGTGTGTGTGTGTGTGTGTGTGTGCATGCGTGCTTAGGTCATAGGGTGGACCTGCACGTCTAAGCCAGTCCCACAGAGGAAGCTAGACAATAGCTGCATGGCCAGTAACAGCAGTAACAATGGCTGTCCGCTCCCCACAAAGCTCCGCTCCTCAGTGGGTGGTGTTGCTGTCTGGGGCCCTCTGGGGGACTGGAAACCCCTCTGTAGACTCTCACTAACACAGACCCTGTAATCCCCCTAGTGCTCTCTATCCTCCTCCTCTCCATTTTACTCTTGCTTCTTATATTTTCCACACAGTCACTCACACTCACAGGTTCAGCAGCAAAATGTGGTCACTCACTCGCTGGGTGAAGGGTGATGTGCGTGACGGTGAAAATCGTTTGGCCACACTGCCACTGTGATTTGACCACGTGTTTAAAAATTGGTGTAAATGAGTCAGAGGTTTCATTTTGTTCATTGTCAGTCTCTTGTATTGGGTGGCTAAATAAGAATGGAGGTGTGGTTGTTATATTTATTAGAGGACAATAAAAAGGCGGACATCTGATCCATGGTGAGCCTGTGAAATCTATCCCTCGCATTATAAGGCTGTATACTGTATCGCATCCGTTAGTTAAATATATTGTTGCAACAGGGATTTTTATTTTTCCAAATGTTTGAACTTTTATCAAACATTTTAATAACAAAACAGTTATTTTGGGTTGCAACCACTGCATGTGACAAATAAAACTGCAATACTTTTTTGTAATATGTTGTAAGATAATGTTGACATTTTGCTCCCTCACACATGCCTCTCAGTTAGTCACTCTACACTGTTAAGAGGTGGGCAGAGCAGACCCCAGACCAGTTAAAAAACAGATTATTATTGTGTCTTTAAGGGGATTTAAGACCCCACACAGTGGCCATTAGAAGATCAAACCACTCTGTACTTAAGATTACAACATCAACTGGTGCTGGTTGACTTAGATAATAACTTTTTAAGTAGATGTTTGTTACTTTGGTACTTTCTGTGGAAAAAGTAACTTGTACTGTGTTAGTTTTATTTTCTGTCTTAAAACAGTGGATCGTTTGTCTACGTGTTAAAGGGGACAAATCGTGCACATTTCCAAGTTCCAGGTTCTAATGTAATATTTTTTCATGCTTTACAGTTCAAAAAGTCCTTAACAGGGCCCCTCAGTTCAGTCTCTGTCTGAAACAGGCTGTTTTAGCTCCTGTCTCTTTAAGACCCCCCTCCTGATGAGCCCACTCTGTTCTGATTAGTTAGGTCGTGGAGGCTGCCTCTCGGCAGAACAACCTGTAGTAGTGGGATTTCATCTTTTTCACATTCTTTACCTGAAATATAAACTTCTCAAATACATTCATACATGTCCGAGCCTAAATCCGATCTGAAATATAAGAGTGGACAATGCAAACAATCCGTGGAACAAGCTTAGCAACAAAGGCTACAAAACCTGTTTGTGTGGACATACAAACAATTTGACATCATCCAAGGAGGAAGTAGAGGTAACTTTTCATACGAAGCATTCAGAGCAGGCTGCAGCCCTGGCTTTTGACTTGCAGGGAGCATTTTTATATATGTTCACCTCAAGTTTTGAATCATGTAGATGTCCTCCATCATAACAGTATCAAAAATAACATAATATCATAAAAAGCATGATATGTCCCCTTTAAGACTCAACATCTGGCTACAGATAAGAGGGGCAATGATGCAACTATTAAGCCAAATAAAGAAAATGTGACTCTTTTTGAATATGAATGAAGCATGAAACTGACAGTTGTGAGAGTGAGAGTGCTGTGGATAAGTCATCACATCATATAAAATGAACTATTTGAGATCAGGAGTGGCATGAACAGAAAAGTTATTTTCTTTTTTTAAAATAGAAAATAAACAGGCTTTCTATCTCATACCACGCTTTATAGTTGAGTTGAGGCGTAACTACACTGCACACTATTCTTCTCTATTTTTATCCCTTTAAAAAAAACTAGCTGCTCAGAGCGGAAATATGGCAAGTATATCAGGATACACAATTTGCATGGATATTTTTGGGTTGGGTGAAAGGACTCACATCAGATACTTCTTAAAAATATTGCTTTTAAAGCAGGTAAAGAAACAACGATAGTTGAAACTTCAATTTCCTTACAATTACCCAAGATATTTTGCAGCTAAATTAGAAAATCAACTAATCTAATATTGGTATAAGAAGAAAAAACAGATAATTTTCATG
Organism: Scomber scombrus; assembly: GCF_963691925.1. Lineage (NCBI taxonomy): Eukaryota > Metazoa > Chordata > Actinopteri > Scombriformes > Scombridae > Scomber > Scomber scombrus. The sequence continues at coordinate 17,961,000 of NC_084987.1, forward strand.
AGCATCACATTACATCATATTGAATACCAGACCTGCATGGTCTCAGTGTTCAAACATTAAGCTTATCAAAGTACCTGTACTATCCTGTCTTGGGGCTGCAGGCCTGCCCTCTCTGATGGAGAGTTCTCATCCACAGCTCGAATGTACTGGCCAGGCCGCGCTCGCTCGCTGTGCAGGTTGAAGCCATATCCGTTAGCCTCTCGCCGAATCACGCAGAGACGTGGCCGCAGTTCAGTGCACACCTCCTGAAAGAGGCCAGAGGAGAGAAAACAAATATGTTGATATGCTGTATGTGACCTACATGAACAGACCAAAATGTTTGAAAAATACCTCAACCATGTGTGTCTCTTCTGGAAGGACAAGAGGCACAAATGTTACGGAGAGCTCCTGGGAATCGTTAACCATGAATATGAAGCCGAGGTTGAACATGCAAGTGGCCGCTGCATGCTGGTGTGTTGTGTGCTTTGTTTTTAACAATCATGAGTAAACTATAGCTGTCGTTTGACTCCACGTGACTCTGACTGCTCGCCAGGAAGGAAAAAGGTCTTGGAAGAGAATGGGAGCATGTGATTGGGGGGTCTGCTGGGATGGTTTTGTGGATAATTTGGGGAGGGGTAGCAGGGAGGTAGTCTGCGTTGCTTTGGCCTTGCTGACTTGAGGAAGGGACTGCTTCCGGTGTGGTCGATAGTGTTGCTCAATCCAGCCTCCGAGAAGGACAATGGAAGCTGGGCGTTGACCTCTGACCGCCTCCCCTCACTCTGTCCCCGTCCTGCTCTGGGATGGCAGGAAGAGTAAGAGCCATATTGTCATCCAGGAAAAAACTCTACCTAAATCCCAGTACCTCCCTTCCGTTGTATGGATGAAGCAGTTTCTTTATTTAGCAGAGGGAGCTTTAATGGCTTTGTCATCAAAGAGGTCATAATATTGAGAGAAACGCAGGAGCTACAGAGCACAAGAGACGCCACTGGTCAGAATAATCTTTGTCACTGTGACCGAATCGGACCTGACACTCCCTCCACATCAGAGAGGCTGTTTGCTCCCGCCCTCTGTCAACTGTACACTTGAAGACAATGAACAACCTCTAAAAATAAATCAGTGTGAATGAGTCACTTTCTACAGAAGATACTAGCAGGATGGCTGATTGATTAAAGATACATAAAAATACCAATAGACGTAAATGTGTGAAGTGCGGACATTACAATAAGTGAGGCAGTCTGAGTCACATCTTCTTTCGTGTGCACACACAACCTACCAATGAGTGATAGTCAGTCCACTGTATTATGTAATGCAATTGTTCTAAGTTAACACCCCTTCCACCTCTGCCAATAAAAATTAACTTTTCTCCGTATCTCTCTGCAGACTTTTCTTAAGAAGCATGCTTACGCCATTTCCAGAATCATCATCATCGTCAATATAAATAACACATGAACACACTTTGTAAACTTTGTACGTTGGTGGCTCCAAATATGAGAGAAAAGGTCACCTAAGACTGGGAACTTCATTTCCTAGACGTCATGTCATGTGACAGCAGAAAAAAAGGACACCAATAAGGGGAACAAAAGTCCTGTTCACACCTGGCCTTAAAACGCGTCTTCGGTGATCTGATCACCTGTATTTTGATTGGACAGCTTGAAGTACAGGTGTGAATGCATCCAAGAAGCATCGAGATCCAACCGCCCAGACCATGTTTGGGCTGCATATGGCCACATTCTTTTAGCAGTGTGTACTTGAATGTGTCGTGGGCCACATAAAAGGACTGCAATCCTCAACTTACATCCTCTGTATAAGCACAAGTATGTACTCATTGACGCGCCAAAGGTTTCATATTAAAATGTGAAACAACAAAAACAAGCACACAACAGGCAAAATAGATTTGAATCACACCCGCTGATTTTACCTGCACACCAAGGTCTTTGCAAACTTTTCTTTCTTTTGATTTCTGGCAGATTAGGCACAAGAAGTAAATTTTCGCCTCTGGTTAGAAACAATGCATTTGGTCTTGTGATGTATATATGATGTATGTGCACATTTGCATATAGAGCAGAGAGGTGAGATCATCTAGACACATAATGCTAGGTGTGAACCGACGTACTTAAAGTTGTCCTTTATTTTTTTTCAACATAAAAACATTACCAAATCTATAACTTTAATTTGTCAATATTTTGGAAGTACACATATTTGCTTTGCCATATGTTAGATGAGAAGACCTCTCATGACTGTCCATTAAATAAGAAGCTAAAGCCAGCATAGCTTAGCTTAGCACAAAGACTAGAAACAGGGGGAAACAGCTAGCATAGCTCTGTTGAAATGTCACAAAATGTGCATTATCAGCACCGCCAAAAGCCTGTTGCCAGGCAACCAGTTGAGGGTTACTGGTCCCGGCCAAGAAAAGCTGCATAAAATGGTGAATCGCTGTTTTTACACTTCAGTTTTTGTATGAAGTGTGAAGGGAAAAAAAACATTTCACAAGACAGTGAATGTCAAACTTTCAAACTACCATCACTTTGCCACAGATCATATAATACTACCATCAAAATATATTTAACAAAAACTTGATGGGAAATATGGCACAGTAATGGCAGCTAACATCTATCTGTCCTCTTTAGTCATGCAGATTGACCATCTTTGAGTCCGTCTCTGTCGAGAGCCAGCTGAGCAGCTGGAGAGTGTGCTGAACTTTTACTCTACTGATCAGACGAGCTGCTGATAAGAGCCCTACAGCAGGAGTTTCATCATACTGGTAACTGATTAGACAAAAATCATTTTCTTGATTGCTTATCCCTCAAGTATTCAAGTGCTACACCCAAGTGTAACAACCTTCGTTTACGAGTTATTTAAGTTTAAATAACGCAACCAGAAGTACAGACTAAGAAAAAAAGTCTGAATCTGCCTTTTCTTTATCTTCTTTCAGTTAATGTTTAGTTCAGGTACCATAGACTTTTCTTAACATATGTTTCTATCTTTCTCTCCCCTGAAAGCCTGGAATTATTTTAGCTGTGTGATGCATCATTTGCCTGATGTTGGCCACCACGTTACTGAATGATCAACGCACATGCAGTGACTTATGCAACTCCTAAATCAGGAACTTGTGATTAAAACACTAGTGGTCACTAACAGTCAACTTGAATCAGTGATTCATAATTACTCAGTTAACCATGTGCCTCCTTTTGAAAACCCAAAAGTGCCATCAACGCAATCCGCAGCCCTGGCAGCACACTCACTGACTCATCGGGTGCTCTGGCTGACGTTAGGCACCCCTGCACAGGGAGAGCGGGTGAGAGAGTCTCTGGCATGGACAACAGAGGAGGGTTTGTGTCAGTGAGGAGTGGACGGCAGAAGAATCTCCACGCGGGTCTGCAATCTGTGGAATCTGCTGAACACACACGAGCCAAGAGGTTGAAACCAAATAGGACACAGCAATTCACTCCTACTTGTCAAACATTTGTGTATTTGTGTGTATACGCATGTTCCTCCTGAACTTCCTTCAGGTGTTTGTGTGCCTTAAATTAAAAATAGCAAAGCATTTGATGCCAGTTAAGACAACAAATACAATGTCAATTCTCTAAAATGTCACAACTGATAAATACTGTTAAGAAATAGGCACATAAAAGAACATTCAGGGGACATACTGTAAATTACAAACTGATATCTTAACTCCTCCACACACAATCAGCTGAGGCCAGTGGCTCAAGCAGAGTGATATACTGAACAACCTTATCAACACGCAAAGCTCCCTGATTTACACTACGAGTAAAGCTACATATTTGTGCCAGCCTGGTCTTGAATTCACATTAATTCAGCAACATTTGTATACTTCATCTTAGGCTCTTTATTTTGTTTAGAGTGCTTCTCAGACCCAAAAGCATCAAGTAGTATGTGATATGTGGAAGGAAAACACTGATTAATTTATCTACTTCTGGAGCTTCCTCAGATTTAGTTAGGTTACAGTAAGTCCACGGCAGGGCTGTGAAAGTTCTGGACTTCCTTATACAATCCGCCCACTGTGATACAGTGCTTTCACTACAACATCATCTCACATTTCTTAAGCTCTATTCTTGCTCTGTGGATCCCAAAAATATTCTTTTTTTGTTTTTTGTCATCATCAAGCAATTAATTTGTATTACACTCAATGTGACGTATCTTATTGTTAATATTTCAGACTGCTTACTTTAAGATTAAAGTCACATCATTCTCTATTGTGTGAAAAGTTCCTCTCTGCCCAGAAAAACAGCGTTTTGAGATGAACACATTCTCGCAGTGACACAAACTTTCCCTCTGAGGAGGGAAGTGTTGAACAGGAACTGTTGACACATCTTCCCTCAATATGCTTCCCTCTGTGCTGGCTCAACTTCCTGACATGAAAGAGAAATCAATATACAAGCACACCCAAATATATGCAGACAAACACATATGCAGACATACCCATGCCGTCATGGGAAAGGAGGCTTTCACTGGTTAATATCTACAGGATAAAGAGTGTGGAAAAACTAAATAAACTGACATCTTAACGTCTCTGCAGAGATGAGATGACATCACTGTATTTGACACAAACTAAATGAAGCTAGGCATTAACGAGCCGCTCTGAAATACTGACTACCACAACAATGCCACAAATCTGACATGGATTAACTCGTCACTGTTCCTCAACATAAATAAGTTATAAGATGATTCATCCTGTCTAAACCTGAAACATACTGGAAAACAAGCTGAACTGAGGAGAGGGAAGCAGGGAGGAAGGCTGAGTTAAATAGAAAATGGAGATTTTCAGAACAGATTCGTTTCAGAACCATCTTTAATATTACAGGTGCCAGCCGGGAATTAACCATGCATCCATTATCTCTGCTGGATGGAGGAAGAGGAGGGAAGGAGGCATTACATTGTGGCACAAAGACAGTCCTGGAAACACACCACAAATCTCAACATAATGGTTGAGATTTAGACTAATAATCCAGTATACAGCTGCAAGTAATGATTATTTTCATTATTGATTAATCAGTTGCTTACATGTCAATCAATTAATCATTTACTCTATAACATGTATAGTGAAAAAGGCTCATCACAAGGCGTGACTTCGCGTGACGTTTTGGTCGTCGAATGTTGAGCTGACTATAAGCTGATTACATGGATGTCATTACTTGGTCTGAAGTTACTTGTATGAACTTGTTCACCAGTGTGTTAATATTCAACTACTACTGAAACAGTATAAACACTGACCTGGGCGTATACAAAGTTAAGTGACACTGGACAGTCCAGTCTGTCATGTATAAAGTACTATTGCATCATATTTTGTTTGCACTGAGACAAATATTTATTCTACCTACATACCTCACTCCTTTTTTTATTAAGATACGCATTCCTTCTGGCTGCAAATGAGTGTAGTTTCTATCTTCACAGACTATGAAAAGCTTTGGTAACTAAAAAAAGCAGTTGCTTTGAGTACCAATCACTCCAAAACAATACCAGGGCACATTTTAATATTCTCAAAACACACTTCTGAGTCACATGACTGTCTCACGAAACTCACTGCATCTGCTACTCTAGCTCACAGTTTCCTCTGTGTCTTTTTAAGATGCAGAGTTCACAGGTTCCCCCCTCAGAGGTTCATGTAACCCTGTTTTAGACTTTATTTTTTTTCTCAGGAAGCTGAAATAACCAGGAGATAAGTTAGTGAGGCAACTTTCAGGCCTCTGACACAGCTGCAGTATACATAGCACATATGTAGGAAGCTGAGGACATTAACCCATCAGGCCAAAAATGAAGTGCTGAATTTAAAAATATAAAACAATGGATGGCAAATGTTGGTTTATCAGTCAGTCGGTTTGTCCAATGCTGTGGTGCTGTGACATTAGCTAAAAGCATCTCTGTGCTGCCTCACAGAGCTGCTAGTAGAGCTGTAGTCTTGTTGGAAAATCTTGGCTCCCTGGAATGCAACAGTGAATGTTTAACACACAAATTACATCTTAAAAGCCTGTTTTGTAACCAAAAGGCAATGTTTTACATTTTAATGGGAAGCCCAGATGTCATATTTTATCATGCAATTGATCTTTGAGCAGAAACTTAACGGGTCATGTGACGATTAAGGGATGAGATTGGTTACTGCAGCCACATTATTGTAGCTAACCAAATTATTCTGTCTCATGTTTCCCTTCACCGAAAACAAAAACAGCAAGGGCACATAATAAGTCTCAAATGAGCCCTTAATGTCAACATTTACATGGATATTGCCGCTGAAAAGGGGCACATGAGCACATTCCTCATTCCTGCCTTCGAGGTATCCACAGGTGAGAGTTTGACAAGCCAGACTGATTGATTTGAATCTTCTAAACCCTCCCAGGGACTATTAAAAGCAAACAACTACCTCCATAATAAACATCCATCATGTTTATCACCCTCTGACTCAGATTCGCATCTGCCGGGCTCTCCTGCTGATTCTGTTCGACAGAGCAGAGAAGTAGCTGCGAGTGATGCAGTGATGCAGTCACTGGCATAGAAAGAGCAGTCTGTGGTCTATGTATGTGCATGTGTGTGTGAGGGGGTGTGTGTGTGCTTGTTCTTGTGAGAGAGAGAAACTGCAGCTCTGACACTAAGGCTTCCAGTTACTTCATATTTTCCTCAAGCTTGGCCAGGCGACCGATGTGTAACTACAGGCTTTAATAAATACAGTGTAGGACATCTATTACTGTCGGCTTGTGTCATTCCTGAACAGCTCCAGGCCTCTGACACAACTTCTCTTACTGTTGGACAAAGCCAGGACAAAAGAATGAAATCTGTTTTGGGCCGCTGATAACACCTAGTAAACTCAGTCTTGCAAACCATTTACTGAAGCCTGTCACACCCAGTTCAGATAGGTCATCTGAAGCAGCCTCGCTTTCATCTTTGCATATTAGTCTATGTCTTTCTCCTTCTGCTGCTTATTTAAGCCCCCCACCTCATTCTAATAAGAAAGGGCAGCTCTCCCATGAGTTCGGCTTCACGGGGCCTCTTTGATCAGCATAAAGAAAAACCCCTAAGTGACACACTGCCAGGCACCATGGTTACTCAGTGACATGACAAACCGTTGGCGTTGCAGTCCTTGTGATGGTCATGTGTAGCTTTGACGGAGATTAACAGCCTCAAGGACAAACTTAATAAATGTTTGATGGCCTCGCCAGCGTAAACCTGGTTCCTTTTTAACCACCACGGCACAAGTTTTGTCCACTTGAGTGTACGGAGCGCACCACTCTCTCAGGCAGGGTGGGGGTGTTGGATTTCAAGATGGACCATTGAACCAGCTGCTAAGCAGGCAGAGGAGGGAACAAAGCACCCTACTGTCCCCCCTTCCATTTAAGGATGGGACAAACTGGCTCTACAAAAGACACCAAAGAAAGGTTCTGCCGAGGGTTCCCGTCACAATGGACTCTTTAGGGGGAAGGACTGAAAATAGAAGAGTAATGTCAGTCATCACAGCAGGGGTACAGACACTGATAAGACCAAATGGATTGGCCTTGATTACCAGAGAGGCCTTGCATCCCTGGAAGATCTGTGGAAATGGAGCTAGCAGATTCTGCCTTTCCTCAAAAGTCGCCATCATTAGATTGTCCACCACCTTCTTTTTTAAACTCACACATTACATCAGCGTATGCCGACTGACAGTTTAGGTCCTATCACGAACCAAGGAATCAACAAGTTTTATCTCCTCAGCCAGTCTTCCTGTCCCTGACCCTCCACCCTTGCAGACCTGAACCTTTGCATCAGACCAAAAACCCTTACCGCAAGTTCCTCTCTCGCTTTTCACACAGAGTACAATGATTGTAAGAAAATGCTTTTAGATAAAGAGGGGAAGGCATCACAGAAAATAAAGAAGTTAAGGGTTGGGTCTCACAAAGCAGAACCTCACTGTTACATAGAAGCAGAAGTCGCAATATGCTGTAGTCAGACTCAACATTACATTTACTGGGAGGAAATATTTTAAACAGTAGTTCATTCAGCTTTTCAGTCAGGAAACAACTAAATAAAATCAATTTACTGTCTAATCACGGATATGGGACTCATGTAATTCAACAATGAGCCAAAAAATCCCCCTCATTTCGTCTGCAATTCCTAACATTTGCCTGAATGGTTGCCCACAATTCCCACTCACCTCATCTGGATGTTGCACATAGCTCTTGGTGGAACATGTAGGTGGAGTCCAATAATGACGGCAAGAGACTGAGAGTTACCAGTGAAGAAAAAGTCGTGCCCTTTAGTCAAAACGTGCCTTGCAGCTGTGTTGCATTATTGAGGAAACTGTTATTGGAAAAATTAATATATTTTCCTCTGTGGGTGACTGGTTACCTCAGTGAAATGTAAAATAATTAGTAAAAAAAAAAGGCTTTGTAAAGGATTTTGTAGTTGAACAAGAAGTATTTCATAACAGACAGTCATCTACTATACGTTGGTTATTTGTGTTATCCAGAGAAATAAGACTTAGTCTACAGCCATGCTAGAGGCTAGTGACGCTGTACGTAGGCACAGTGGTTCTTTGAACTAAAATATGCTCACAGTGACAATGCTAACATGCTGAGGGTATATAGGTCTATTGTTTGCAATGTTCACTGATTTAGTTTAGCATTTTAGCATGCTAACATATGCTAATTAGCACTAAGTGCAGCTAAAGCTGCTGGGAATGTCATTAGTTTTTCAGATATTTAAAGTATAAACCAAAGTATTGGACAAACTGAATTCAAGTTTGACTTGATGATGGCGCTAGAATAAAAGTAATTGGACCTCTAAAGCTAGAATTCATCCTGAGGAGGAACATGAACATCTGTACCAAATCTCACAACTTGAAATCACAAATCTACAAAATTTCATGGCATCAATCGAACGTTTTTTTCTTGCTCTGTCTTAGCCATAATCTCATGAGTGACGTCTCTGTCTTGTACGGTGGGAAGGGAGGTGAATAGCAGGGGGTGAGTCTATTTCAGGGCGAGCAGCGAGTCATTTCCCTCTCCACCCCCGGCAGGGCGAGGCCCTCCGGCTCATTGTCCGGCAGGGGTGGTGAACCTTTAGCAGCATGGAATGGGAAAAGGAATGTGGCATTGTAGAATCTCGGTCCAGTATCCCATGGGACCCAATCACCAACAACCCCACCACCCACACACACACATATATACCCCCCCCCCCCCACCCCCACCCACCCACCCAAAAAAAACCAAAACACACACACACACACAGGGTTCAGGTTCCACCCCTGACCTGGGCCAGTGTGGCCTTTGCGGTGGTGATAGGACAGTGGTGCTGTTGTTTGCACTGGCGTCACTAAGAAGTTTTAGTGAAAGAAAGCCCTTTGATTCGCATAAATGATAATTGTGATACACTGTTATTATTATTTATTGTTATTTCATTATTTGCTCTGCCCCTAATCAATACTGCAGCATATTGTTCCCCTGTGAGGTGGTAGAACTATATCCTTCTTTTGTCCGAGACATAAATGTTATGCTTTCTGGCCGTTCATGTTCCAGTTATGACTGTGTGACATTTAAATGCTGGCACATGTGGACATGTTGACATTAAAAAGTCTAGTACTGAGACATTCTGGTGGCCTCTGGGGGTTTAAACACATCATGCAATCACAGCGTTCTTCTTCAACATTTAATTTCCTGTCATGTTGAAAAGCCGGAAGCAATCCAGGGGTTTTGAGTCTTTTGGCATTTAGATTAAGCTTTAAGATGTGTTTTCCTGTTTCATTAAATATACATTGTAATGCACTGGACTTGACTGTGTTGCAAAATACTGCAAATAACAGAACTGCCTGTATGGTGATATTAGTGTTATCTTGGGCGATGCTTTGTGATAGTATTTTACTATGATTATCAAGTGATTCCCACCCAGAAGACACACAAAATAACTATTCTGATGAAAGTCACTGGATAGATAAATGTGTATTTAAAGTAAAGTTAATGTCTATATAGGTATAACTTAAATAATATAATAATATAATATATCTAATATGATAGTGTGATTTTAGTTCTGTACCATTATTGTATGGCTTAAATTTGACCTTTTTTAAAATATATTATAGGTGCCATTACAGTTATATGCTGAATGAAAGAACCTGTTTTCTAGGGTTAGGGTTAGGGTTAGTGATATAGTAACATTCCTGGAAGTCCAATTCAGGAAGTATATAAGGATAAAATGACGTTGGGATGTCTGTTCCTGCTAGAATTCAATGACAATGCTTTTCATCACACTGATCCAAGTCTAACATCGCTTTAAAGCAGTGTGACATAAAACTGAACATCTACATGTGACCCTTTTCACTGGTTGTATACTGTATGTCTTTGGTTATGAGCAAGGAAACCTGTTATATCTGAATATTTGTTATAGGTTTTGGGAAGTAAAGTCTTTACACAAAAAGTAAGATTGGAATATCAAAAAAAAGGAATACATTTTTTTTTTTTTTTTTAAATAGTAAAGTTTTTTTTTAGTTGTTTTTTTTTACAAAATTGCTAAATCTGGAATATCGTCATATTGCCCAACTCTATATCTCCACTCATAATTGTTACATAACACACTTGAAATTGCACGTCTAGTCTCTCATAAACAAATGGGCAAAGGGAAACACGTTACATTTATAAAATGCACAAATATCTGAGTCAAAACACAATGAAGCCCATGACACCCCTCCGCCCCGTCTTGTCATGTGGACCATTTCCCCTGAAACACACAACCCAACAATCAACAAAGAGCAGGGAGGGGAAGGGTGACTCCCAAACTTTCTCTCACGCACATGCAAGCACATACAAACACACACACACACACATGCACATACATTGATGTGAAAACACCCACACAAAACAAATACACATGGGATGTATGTCCAAATGTACTGTGTAATAAATGTCAAGTGGCAGCTTGCAGCCAGTCAGGCTGGTATAGAATGAATCATGATGTATATCTAATCCTGTCAGACAAACACAATGACACGCACTCCATTACCCAAACAGAGTCTGAACAATACCTGGCTTTATGACAATGGATTCAATGATAATCAAACCAACACACACAGCAAACTATCAGCTGGAAACACTGTTTACTCTGAACCATGTTTCAGTGTCTGTCGCATGCTATTTGACCAGTGTCTGTTCATTTTATTATGTTATACCTCCTGTGTTCATTGCAGCCATTTAGTTGCTGCATTTGCTCAGATCAATTTATGTGATGCTGTGATGCCTTTTTAGCCTCAGTTTACTATCCTCTTATGAGTGGGCGGGACTCTCCCTGGTTTGGGGGTGGGGGGTGGGGGTAGCGGTGAGAGGAGGATCAAGACGACAAGGTGGGAGTAATCTTCCACCAACAACAATGACAGGAAACTAGCACAAACGTCCTGGGTTCTGTGAACAGGCCTAGACTTCCACAGACAGCAGCAGGAAGCCAGGAACACTCCTCTGACCATCCTGGCTCAAATAGTTACTAAAGGTGTGGCCACGCTGAGTCTATTCCATGACAAAAGACCATCGAAAGCTGACGTTTATTCTATTAACGGCGAATCTTATCCGCAGGCTATTCTTGAAAGCATGACATCAGGTGTCAATGAATGTGGCGGTCATAAAAGTTCAGGGTAAGCTATCAAAATGTAAGAAAATCTGTAGTTCTTCCACTGGTAGGAATGCCACATGGATGTGATTTTACTATCCACAAATACTGAAAGCTTTACTGAATAATTCCTGCCAATACTCGTTATGCTACTTTGGGAGAAAGCACACACACACATACACACACACTGACTGGTCCCATAAAAATAAATTAAAAAGGCCATTGAAAGCCGATGCACTGAGGGCCATAGAGTATGGACAAAAAAAGAGGGAATCCTCCCTTACAACAGCTTTAGGATGATTTGTTTAGGGAAAATATGTGGTGCCATGCAGTTAAAGAACCACTCTTCCTTTGAAGCTCCAACGAAAAAAAGCCAAGCATGTGTGGTTAAAGCAGGGGAAGGCTTTAATCTCTCTAATAAGCAGTTTTTTTTATGAACATGCTGATTAAAGGAGAGAAGTGACAACCAACCCGAAAGATCTACATAAAGTCTGTGTGCTTTCTACCATACTGTTAAAATCATGCACATACATATAATCATATAGAAAGTCTTACACACATACACACACTTAGAAACACTTGCCTACGTGTACCAGATCTCATCTAACCACAGTCAATTTAATCTGACACAAGCTCTCTTCCTCTCCTGTAATTCGTGTTTAAACACAGGCTTATGTAAGCAGCCAGCAGTCATTCAGTAAGACTCCCAAACACTTCTCACACTCTCCCGCTGCAGTCTGAATGAATCACTCAAGCTAAAGTGAGAGCAGCATCGTTGGTGTAAATCCAGCTCCTGAAAATGTTTCAATTTGAATTGATATAAAACTGAGAAATTGGGAAATCTTTAGGTTTGAGGAGCGGGAACCAGAAGATTTTGGATGTTTTTACACAACTTCAACTATTTTTCTCTGGATGAACTGATGGATGCAGATTTGTAACACGAGCTGGAGTCACTGAGACAACAATCACTGCTCCTTCACTACACTCAACAATTGCAGAGTAAAGATTTTACTGCCTGGTAAACAAAAAAGAAGAAAAAAAGACGATCTTTGGAACCAACCATGTGTTTTTGTGTGTTTTGTTCCACGATGACGACAGCGCCTGTAATTTTCTTTTCCCCGGGCCACACTCCATGTTTTGACCTTCATCGCTGCTTGTTCCATTTCTCACACCTCGCCTGCGCTAGTCACTTTCGCCTACCTTCATCCTCACACATGCATACACCCCGCATGCACTGGCGTACACGCGACATCAGCGTAACCATGGCAACCTCAAGCGAGGCTCCACGGCTTCTGGAGAGGGCGTTGCTCTTTCGAACCCTCTTTTGTGTCGCTTCAAAGACAAGGCCAGACGGCCGGCGTGCGGATGTCAGTGTGACTGCTAAACCAACGCTTTGTGTGTGTGCGTGTGTGTCTGCAGTGTGTGAGGGGTTTGTGAGTGAGTGTGTGTCATTGGCTGGGCCACAGGGCTCGGGCACAGGAATGCCGGACAGGATGTAGGGAGAAAATTCCAGAAACAGTGGAGTCAGTGCAAAATACAGCCTGAGGTGCCTCCGACTGTAACACAGCAGAGACACAGCAGACTCTAAACTTCATCCCTAGAGTCCAATTTACACTGTGTGTCTTCAGTCCCTAAGTAACTTCCTCAGCTCATGAAATCCTGGTTTTGTACACACTATGCTTTGATGAACACAACCCTGCATCACACGTGAAAGAAATCCCAACTGGGTTAATTCATGCTGCTTTTTTGGCTCCAAATGTGAAACTCTGGGGGACTTTAGAAATGAAAATCTAAGTGGTGAAAATTTGTTTGAGTTTGTTAGGAGCACGATTGTTTGTTTCGACGCCACTTCCCACTGGGTTGCGTGCCAGTGTGAACTGTACTGCCGCAGCTCCATTAGGCCATCTGTGGAGAGTATCGAGAGTAAACACGGGAACAATTGGTGTATATTTCTAGGACAAACAACATAACCCAGCAGTGCTCAAGTGCATTGCACAAGTGCAGGGCCTTTCTTTTTTCATGTGAGGAAAAAGAAAAATCTCTTTAGTGCCAAAAACATAATTCCAAAACGCTCTGGATATGTGAAAGCTGTCATTAGGCAGATATAAAAGAAAAAAAGGAGGTAAGGAGGCAATGAGTGGCTACCTATGACAAATGTCGAGTTCTAGAGCTATCTGTTTTAAGTTTTAAAACTTGGAGGCTTATAGACCAAAATGATTAGTCAACATGTAGCAGAAAAAATAAATAGCAGAAAAGAACATTTAATCTTTGTAATTTAGTAATATAATAACTGTCAGATGCCAGATTCATGTCATGATAGATATCATTTTAATAGATCTTCCAGCACTTTATGTAGTCAAAGTGTCACCACCTGTTTGTCACACTGATCTCCTCTCCTGTACTTTGGAGGAATCATTCAAAATGTACATCTTTGTTCATGGTTTCTCTGGTATTACTTCTTATAAATGCTGGACAGAGCTGGACAGCACATGGATGCACAGGCTGCTCTGTTTACGTGCTGTAAAACTAGTCAGACAAACAGATTAAGTGACGCAGGCAGAGAAACAAAGAGAAGGAAGGAAGAAGAAAAAGAAAAGACCACATCAGGGTCTTTCTTTTGCATCTTTGTTTGTAATTGCCGCTGGCTGTGCGCAAGCTGTGACCACCTACAGTAATGTACCGAGCAGCAGAGTCGGACACAGACACAAACGGCCTCGGGGGTAAACATCTAGCAAAGAGGATGCAGCGAGGGGTACAGATGGTCCAGACTGGAAAGGACCCTATTCTACTCAAGTGCTTTTTAATGAACCTTGATCCTGAATTCACAGCCACACAGACAGGAATGGTAGAAGAAAATACAAGCAGACACAGCAACAAGTGGCTTCTGTGTAGCTAGAATGTGCCTGTCATGTTTTAAAGAGAAAGATCAAAGATCTTAAATAATTCATTTAGTGGCATTCATTTCAGGAAGATTAAAAAAACAAACAAAAAAAAAACAACTTCTTGCTGTTGTTTTTTGTGGTTTATTCAGCAATGTGAGATATTTGTTATGGTTATGTACTATACACAACACAAAAGCACAACACCTTGTATTTTCCCCAAGTCTTGTTTTGTTCAATGTTTGTTTGTTTTTTGTTCTTGCTCTGCTGCAGAAAGTCTGTCATTACTGCTGACTTCATGTTTAACCCTAGAAATAGTTGCAGGGTCACTGTAATAGAGACAGACTCACATTTTCAACTCATTGCTTTTTGAGCTGGTTGCAGGGGGAGGAAATCAGTTATTTGAGCAACAGTTTGACACAGAGGGGATCCTGGTCCTGTTATGTTCCTTTTTTTTTCTCTCTCTCACCCACAGCATATGTCCAAGCCAGCTGAGCCTGCCCACAGCCTGGAGGCTCTGCAACAGGGAGCATGTGGGTGCAGCTGCCCATGTTCACCGTGTTACTGCCACAGACAATCTATTCTTTCTAGGAAAACACTCGTCTCCCACCATAATGTATTCAGCAGGGCACTCATAATGTCATATTAACATTACATGCAGGCACTAATCCGACTGATGCAGCAAAACACAGTATAGTCTAGGTGGAAGAAAGGAAACTTGAACTTATATAACTTTGACAATCCGTTTGGGTGTTATTTTTGCGCATGCACTAACCTTCTCTGAGTTGATGCTCAGCTTCTTCTCGACGTGCCCGTGAATTCCTCCGTTACTCTCCGGCACCGGCGTGGACTCCCTGGGTGTCCCGTCCACCGCCACCTCCTCCACCACCACCACCTCCACTTCCACCTCGTCGCTCTTGGCGTGCCGCTCATCCCCGTTTTCTGTGCCTTCAACTTTCCCATTCACCTCCTCCTCCACAACCTCATCCTCCACTACTTCATTTTCCACCACCACCACCTCCTCTTCTTCTTCTTCTTCTTCCTCCTCCTCCTCCTCCTCTTCGTCGAATGGTAAGGGGACACCGTCAGTGACATACTCCCTCAGACACTTCATGTTGTGTTTCTTCAGCAGCTGCTCCGTGTCCGGGTCCACCACGATGAGCTCCAGCTGGCCCATGGTGGCTCGTATCCGGGACACGACCTGCTGGTGGCTCTCGTTCTCCACGTCCTCCCCATTCACGAACACCAACCGGTCCCCGGCGCGGAGCCCCGACGTCTCTGCCGGGCTGTCGGGCTCCACCAGCCGGATGAACTGTCCGGTCTTACCTTTCTCCCCGTGGAGGTGGAAACCGTAGCCGTTGTCCCCCTTCTCCAGCGTGCACAGCCTGGGGCGCAGATATTGGCTTTTGCTCGGCATGGTGAGCTTCACTCGCATTCACACACTACTGCTGCTGCTGCTGCTCAACCTGTTGCTCCTTTGCAGTGGAAACGAGTAGGAGATCCACTCAGGATGCTGCTGAGGGGAGGTGTGAGTTAAGTGAGTGGTACCCCTTCAAAAAAAAAAGAAAAACCCAACTCTCCCGCCCTCTTGGGGAGAATACTCCGTGGGAAACGGTGCTGCTGTGTCTCTTTCTACCCACTTTCACAACAAGTACAGTCTGTTTCGGGCTTTACACCTGATATAATCCTCTGTGACACTTTTTTCCAAGGTGCTGACCCGGGGACTGAGGCAGATCACTCTCACACGGCTCCCTTTCAGTACGCGACAAAAGTAGAAAAGCCACTCAGGAAGAGGGAGGTGCGTTCACGGAACGGCCCAGCTGGCTGCCTCATGCAAAGCAGGCACGACTGGAGGAGTAAACACAAACCAAAGCAGTCCAGGAAAACACGATGATGGGAAGTTTAGAGGTTTGTAGTAAGAAATATGAGTGCAAACACAGTAAATCTGAACATTTTTTAATTTATGTTGGAATGAAAATGACAAAAATATGTAGCAGTATTTATTTTTATTATAGTTTCACGTAGTTTTGTTAGTTTCACATTGATTTGTTTTTGTAACAGTTTGCATTTTTCAGTCTTTCCCCTCTATGAGCAACACCTGTGGCACTATTTTTACATCTTGCACATGCACATATGTCTGCCTTGAGGCACCCTGATGAAATCTCTAATTTTTCAAACCTTTTGGCACATTTTCTGCATTTTGTCTATTTTGGGTTCTGAAACCTTCACTGAATAATTCCTGCCAATTTTGAGTACATTATCAATCCATTCATCTATCGGTGTCTCTATAGCCTAGTTGTATAATTTGGTAAAGTACAGTGTGTGATAGGACATTGTGACCTTTTTACACTTAAAAGCATTTGATTTGTATTGCTTTATGAGCACAATGTACAGTTTGCTATAGTACATGTCGAGTTCTGGCTGCCAGATAAAATAGCTAGTTTATCCCTAAGTTTAATTAGTTTGACAATCAATACAAGACTGGATCATCTGATATGCCAGTCTTCATATATTGAGACATTTTTTTCAAAAATATTTATATTTAGTCTCATATTTTGAGACTAAAACCCATGTTCACAAATGAGGCATTGTTAAAGCCATAACAAGTGATTGATTTCTGGCTACCTGCATGTTTTCTCAATTAATAATCAGCATCAGTCTTTTGGAGCCAGTCAGCGCAGTGGCCCCTCTGGCCATTCAGAAAATGAGTGACACCACTGTAAAAATAGAGCCTGGCATGAAGCTGCTGAATAAAACCTCAGGGAGGATCTGACTTTTCATCTGAGACCTGATAAGAGAACAGACACAGGAACTCTCAACACTTTCCCACTCTGGAAATTTTAAACCTACTGGACCATCAGCATTTATAAACACAGTGTGTTTAGGGGAGTTCAGCTGTTCGTTCAGTTAATTGGAAACCATCCAAATAATGAATTCAGTATTTCCACAGTATAGGACAGAGAATGACTCCATAATGTGTTGCAGTATGACTTGTAGATGTGAGTGGGAGAAGAGGAGCGCTGCATTGAGGTGTGAGAGCAGTGAATCATGAATGTGCTCCATGTATACACTGGCCATATAAAATACCGTATATAATGGTATAGGAAATAGAGGATCAACATGTGTGCTGAGTCTACTGTTGCCTGTCTAATTTACTGCTTTCTAGTGCTACTCAAGAATGACTAGGGGTTGCTGCTGCCACACAGTGGCTCATTAACCTCAGCACACCCTGATTCCCGCCCCTTGTCCTCCAGAACACACACAAAGACGGACAGACGAGACTGACTTCAATAAAACAACAGCACATACATTACAAAATATATTTTTATATATATATGTATATATAATATGATAACAAAGCACTTTTTCATGGCACTTTGTGATCACCGTGACGCCTCACAAGAGGAACAAATGTGACATTGAGCAAGTTCGACAAGCAAACATTCATAATGAACATTGTACAAAGAAACAAAGTTACACGATGCGGCGCGTGAACAAATACAGCTTCTGTAGAGTCTAGACAACAACATCAATCATTAAAGGAGACACAACGATGTTCAGGGAAGGCTGTGTTTGTCACGTGTCAGTGTGTGAGCGACACATGGTAAAAAGGTATGCTGAGGAATCTCTAATCAAGAAATAATGACAATAATCTCTTTGAGTATATCCGGGTGCAACAATTGGATGATGCTCCAGAAAATTTACAGGTACAGTACTTTGAATGAAATTTCACTAGCCCTGAATTGAAGGTACAGACAGACACACAGTGGGCAAGTGCCCTCAAAACGTTGGCTTTATTCTATCTAACAGCAGTACAGATGTGAACAGACGGGATCATTTTAGCTACAATCTGACTGTGAGACTGAAGTCCACTTATCTCAAACACACTAAAGAAAGATGAAGACTGTAAGGCCAAAAGGGATTCAGTTCACAGCCTGGTTAAACTGGGATGAATAACAAACGAAGAGCTGCATGGTAAAAAAAAAAAAGCTATATCCACACCAACAGTCATATTGATTGTTCATATATAAAACTGCTGTTTATCAAGTATAGAATGGTGCTGTTTTTTTTCTTTTTGATGGATATAGCATTTCAGACTGTAACTCCTGACTATGTCTATACAACTGTCACCACAAGGACCACAAACATCTCTACATATGACATAAAAGTGATTTAATTTCACATTTCAGATAAGGGATGGCGTCCAATCCAGGTTCATTCAGCTAAAAGCTCAGTGGTGAAGAGGAGGAACGTCCGCATCTCAGGTTTGGAGCTGGGACTGGCTTTTGTTAGAGATCAGACTTTTTTTTTTTTTTTTTACCATATTCTCACTCCCTTCCTCCCTCCTTCCCTCTCTCACTCTTTCTCTTTCTATTTGTGTCTCTCCCTGACTTGTGATCAGGATCAGCTACATGCCACAGCAGCCAGACTTGTGCTTCTGAGACTCGATGTAGTCGTGTATCTTGAACTTGGGCTCACTCGGCTGCTGTGTCGCTCTGTGCTTCAGCTCCCTGATGGAGAGGGAGAGAGAGAAAGAGAGAGGGAAAGAGAGAGAGAGAGAGACGCAGGAAGTTAGTATTAAAGGGGGTGGATGTGTGGGATGGAGCACAGACAGGGTGAGCAAATCAAGAAAATGATAAAAGAAGAGAAATAAAAAGAGCAAGTGCAAGCGAGCGAGGGAGAGAAACAGCCTTCTGAATCAAAATGCCTCTGGCATGAATCATTTAATCTAACCCTTCATAGCAAATCACCTAAAATTATTTTCTCCCACAGCTCCAGGAACAGGCTGTGCAAACAGTCATTTTTAGACAAAATAAGTTTTCATATTTCCTGCCATTCAGTAAGAAAGGTGTGTACACAAGGAAGTCACTCAAAAAATGACAGTTAATGTTTGAAATCAATGGGGAGCCTTGACGTGGTTTCAAAACATGCACAATCCCATTTTAACGAGTGAACGAGAACAAATAACAAATTGGCTAAAAACCGTTAGAATGTGCTAGTTGCAGGAATCAAAGGAAGGATTTTGAGCTTTGATGCCAAGTTAGAGAAAAGCCAAAAATATGCAACCAGAAAACAGCAGAGTAAACTCCAGACAGAATGAGGATGTCTTCTATATGCATGAAGCAGATTAAAATACAAACCCCTTATGTGGAACCTCAGTGTTCATAACTCCAGAAACACGACCCAAACAAATCTGAGAGTGTGTATATTGTCAGTTTGCTTTGGTATTAATATTATAGGCAGAGAAAGAAGCACTATTTGTAATAAAATTAATTTCTTGCTATAGAGCACTCCTTAAAGGAAGATGTGGCATTCGAAGCGTAAAACATTTGTTTTGGGGATGAGTTGTAGATGACACTGGAATTGAAAAAAGTACAAATAATTTTTCAGTATATCTAATCATATTTGTTTTGTTCCACTCTCTTTTGTCTTTTTACTCTCTGTTGTTTTCTCTCATTTAGAATTTGTACACTACCAACTAGACTCACAGGTCAGTCCTTCAACACTTCACTCATAAAGACTGAGGAAAATCTTTGAGGTTTCAATGTTAAAATTGGGTGAAAACAATCACACTTTTTTTTTTTTAAAACCTTGCTGAACCAATCCAAAGTCTTAAGGACAGCCCTTCATATTTGGATGGTGACATGCCATTTAAGTACAGAGAAGAGTGGGGGGCATTATGTCCATTTCCATTTAAGGGCAGTAGGTTTGTCAGTGGCTTGTTAAAGCAGCTACTGTGCATTTAGAAATCCCCAGGTTTAAGTAGGCGGAGATCTCCCGTTTTCTGGTATTGTGAGATTAACTACTGACTGTCCACCTGTCACTTCCTTCCAGTTTCTTGTAACCATTTAAGCATTAAAACATGAACAAAACTTCTGCGTGGGCTTCAGTATAAAGGCATGTAACTGATTAACTAATCATGTTTCCAAAAATAAACCTTCATTCCTGTCCTTCAGGATTTCCTCTCTTGTTATTCATTACATTTAACTAACTACATAAGGCAGTAATGCATGTTAAATGAATAACTTAATACATGGAAGACTAGATATACATTTGCATCCATTCATTCAGTCATTTGGGTGTATCTGACCGGAATACAATGTTACATCCAGTATTTTAACTATATGGCCAAAAGTATGTGGACGCCCCACTCATATCTGATTCTTAAACCATGGATATTAATATGCTTCTGTAACAGCCTCCGCTCCTACATGAAAACTTTCTGCAGGATTTGGGAACTTGCTGCAGAGATCTGCAGCCATTCAACCACAAGAGCATCAGTGAAGTCGGTCACTGATTTTGGCTCGCCACCAGTGTTCATGTTCTTCTCAAAAGACGTTAGACGGGGTTGAGTTCAGGAATATGTGCAACTCAGTCAAGTTTTTCGCATCCAACTCAGAAAAAAACGTATTTATGAAGCTGAAATTGTCTAAAATATCATTCTATGGTGTGGCATTAAGATTTCTCTTTATCGCAACGAAGGGCCCTACCAAACAAGTGGACTTGAAGTCAAAGTTTCACTCTCCTTTTATAGCTCTGTGTTGGTCTCCATCAGCCCCTTAGGGAACTATCTACAGCCCTTTAGCTGCTAAATGCTCCACTGTGTTCACCAGCTGGTCACAAACTTTGTCTGAGAGTTAACCAAAACAGTTAAAGTTGTGGACACCCTGCAGAGATGTGGGGAACTGCAGTACTAGTGACAATACATACAGTCATTTGATTTCTATTTCATGTAAAGATACTGATTAAAGCAGCTCTATGACTTACCTAGCTATGGCGAGAAAGGCCAGCTCCACATTGACTCCTGTCTTTGCGCTGGTCTCCATAAATGGCACTCCGTATTCCTGAGAGGGAAAACATTAGAAGATGAAGTGGAGTGGCTATTGTTGACGATATAACCACATGGAGCTGTCATACATACCTTCGCCAGCTTCTCTCCATCCTCTGTCTTCACGACCCTCTCTGCAGCCATGTCTGACTGTAAGAAAGCAGCAGGAAGAGAAAACTAATCATCACAGTGGAGGTGAAAGGTCACAGACTCACCACGCCATTAGTAACAGTGATGCAGCATCATCCCAGCCTGCGCATCCACTTATCTGGCAGCTCTGCCGCCAGCTGCTGAGCCCGAGCTCCTTCAGACTGATGAGATGTCAGAAACTGCACCTACGGCAGAAGAGCAGCGCTCCCACACACTGATGCCGCCAGTCCTGTTGCTCTCACAGCCAATGATCTAAGCTGCTGCTATGTGACATCTATGACCCCCACCCCACCCCCGAGAAGGGTGAGTCCTCGCTGAGCCACCAGAGGGAGCTTTCAGACATATTAGCAATGACTGCTGGTAGTAATGAGACATGAAAAATTTCTCTTTTCATCACCAGCAGCATTGTGGAAAAATGGTGTCATGCAAGAGAAGCTTAAAGCAAGGGATTATTAATTTGTGTGGCACTGTTTTGAACGTATCCTACCCATTCGTAATAATCAAATAAGACTGGGTGATGGGTGAGAGATTAATGTGTTGATGTGTACTCTCACAAGCAATCATCCTTTAAATTGACCAACTTTATATTCCCTGCAGGGAAATTCTTTTCATAGACGGGTGTGTGCATTAAAAACATAAATTAAAGAAGACACACAAACATGATTAAGACTGAGCTGCACGTACATATTAAAATAAGCCTATGAGTGCTTTGCATTCATGCATTTGCTGCACAGTGGAGGCATTTTCTAGCTTTTAAGCATTCTCATGTCTGTCTGAGTGTGATAGGAGTGTGTTAATACTGTGGTAAGGGACCAGTTATCCTCCTGATCTTTTTATGTAACACAAAAAAGGAAGCTTTGCTCACCTTGTTGCCGAGCAACATGATGACCACATCCTTCTGGGCATACTCGTGTATTTCTGTCAGCCAAGCCTTTAAAAGTATAAAAAACAGATACAGTGGGGGGGGGGGAGAAAGGGAGATTGGTCTATAAACAAAACAAATATCATAGATTAAAGACTGCAATTTTCCTTCCTTCCCGAGTTGTGCATTGTTACCATCCTCCAATCAATCATGGTGAGCCTGACCCGTTTTTATCTTTCAACACTTTTATTGCTTTTCATTACTGAAACTGGGAACTGTGTAACCAAGAAAATGATAACACTGTCATTTCCAAAGAGGGCATGTGAGACAATGTTAGAAGCCCTCTTAGTGTTTTGAAAGTAAATAGACAGTGTCAGAGGGTTTAGGGGCAGGAAGTTAAAATGAACAGAAAATAGAGAAGGTGTGAAAGAGGAAGGACGGAAGAAGTAATTTGAGACATTCTTACCCTGATATTGTCAAATGACATCTTGCTGGTGATATCATAAAGCAGAAGTAATGCTGTATAAGGAAACAGAGGAGCTGTTCAGTTTCACCTTAATTGTTATCTGCACACTTACGCAACATATTGACACCTACACACGTTCTCTACATTTCTGAGCCGGGTTGCTCCCTTACCTACAGTACTCTACCCCGTCCCACACACACACACACACACACACACACACAAACACACACACACACACACACACACACAAACACACACACACACACACACACACACACACACACACACACACACACACACACACACACACAGACAATGTGAGGAAGTAAAATATAAAAGCAAAGGTTACCCTGGGCATCTCTATAGTAGGCATGCGTTACGCTGCGGAATCTCTCTTGGCCAGCTGTATCCCAGATCTGCGTAGAAAACCACATAATTACACAGCGATTAAAGTGGAACAAATGAACATCATAAACAATCCTCACAGCAAATCCTGCACAGCCAACTACTGAAGCAGAAAGATACCATTATACTGGCCTACAAAGCTTAAAATACAGTAGTTTGTTTCTCATTCAAACCATACATTCATATTGCAGAAGGAACATATGTTTCTCTGAGCCATTATTCTCTGAGCCATTATTAAAAAATAATGGTGTAAGACATATTTAGTCAAAAGGTAGATAAACACAGAACCTGATCTGCTAAAAATGTGTCTAAATATACAATTTACTTGCCATGTAAGTATAAAAACAGCTGAAAACCTAACAAAATTTAGTTACAGCTTGCTGCTAGACATGGCTAAAGCTAAATTTACTTTTTTACACCTCGCTGTTTCCTGTTATTGAAATGTGAATTTTGATTAACTAACACCTTATTATTATTAGTTATTTAGTTTGTTGCTCCACTTTAATAAGGCAGTAACTAAATCATAGAGAATAGAGAATAAACTTGTTAAGCTAAAAGGTTGACTAACTAGCCTAGCTTAGCAGAACGACTAACTGCCATCTCAGCATTCGAGAATTCATGATTTGGTATGGCTTCAAATCAAATGTTTAAATAAATCTAATTTTATTAATTTTTTTAAATTTCAAGATAATTATTGACAATTGGCATATGGTAAGCTGAATTTGTTGATTTGTGAGATCTTTCTTGCACAGGTTTGAAGTAAACGTGTTGTATTTTTTCTAAAAAGGCAATTATTTTTTGTTGGAAAACAATCAGTCTAAAAAGACATGAAATGAAAGTATTAAATCCTCTGTTGCACAGTTTGCAGTCAGCCTGAACAGTTGAAACCCTTTTTTTCTCAACTCCATCTTTTCTGTAATTACTGCTGTCTGGGAAAGTGTATTTAATCACAAGATTTTATCATGTGCCGGGTCCATGCAGGAGAAGAGAAGCTGCGGATTTACTACAGCAGAGAAATCTAATTTTGGCACCTCCCACTCAGTGTTGAATGAACAGGTTATAATGATATATGGGTATGTGGGTATGTTACTATGCAACACAAACAATTATAGTCCAATGAATGTAAAGTATATTTGGTTCATCTATAATTTATTAATTAGTTTTCTATGATTCTGTATAATCTGTCAAATAAATTCAGGTAGATATATCAGCCAGTTCTCACAAGAAAAATGACAGTATGGGTTGAAAATTCAGCTGGCAAAATCGGCCTTTAGTTACATTTGCCATTTAGCAGCCCTATTAAGGTAAATGCTAGGTTGGATCAGCCAGAAGGACAAACCCTTGTGACTGCAGCTAGGTTAAGGTAAGGGTTAGACAAAGCTTAGGCTTAAAGTTGAAGATAAGGTTAAGACTGTTATGCTCATAATCAAGAAACCATACAAATCCTGCAAGAGTTTTGCAAATCATCAATTTGGCTGATCCAATCTAGCACCAAATATGTAGTAATTAGGACCAAAGGAAGTGACATAGGTTACACAATGTCAATATAAGGTGGCACATTTTCATATCAGAGGTGGCGGGTTGGGTGGATAGATAGATAGATAGATAGATAGATAGATAGATAGATAGATAGATAGATAGATAGATAGATAGATAGATAGATAGATAGATAGATAGATAGATAGATAGATAGATATATAGATAGATAGATAGATAGATAGAACTCAGTAGGTGGATTTAGCTGCAGGAGACCACTGTTCACTTCCCATTTCCAACCATGAGTGTCACCATAAAACATAATTATTTTTTATTATTACTGACGATAGAGGCGACATATTAAAAAAAACGCTTTCATGGGTTATTCTGGAAACACATGAGTCATTTTGGAGTGCAGGTACAATCAGCCTATATGGTCATTTTGTTTTGAGGATGTGTTGCATAAACAGGTCAATGACTGCCAGGAGAATGAGATGATTTTGTCATGTAAGATTAATTTGTCATCACGTTCTTGCTCTTACCTGGAGTTTGACTTTTAGGTTGTCCACATCCACCACTTTATTCTGTGGAAGAGAGAAGAGCCATCAGACAGTGACAATGCACCGTATGCTTTAGAGACTGGAGTGCTGAAAAAACTGCACAGATATGAAAGGCAAACATTGAAGCTGACTAAAAAAGCTCAAGGACTCAGCATGTGGCAAAAGAAATAAGACAACTAAAAGTGGCTTTGAATACTGGCAGAGAAAGTAATTTGCAACACCCACACAACAACAAGGTCTTAGGATTAGACTTAATTACACAACAGTGAGAAAGAAGACTGGCAGCATAACAACTGACTCCCCCGTTAATTTCCTGCAGCTCCATAGGGGTGCCCTCTGATTTCCCGTAGAGCAAAGATTGGCCTGAAATAGTTTAAGGCACCCCACCTAAAACAGACCAAATGTTGTGGCTGATGAATATGTTGCAAGGGGAAAACTGGTAAAAAAAAAAAATCTTGAGAGGTTTAACGTATGAGCTAACATGCATGCTCAGACATGCAGCTCCCACGCTTTGTTGGCGGTATTTTTGGAGTTTGCTGAGTTAGCATGACCAGCTAGAGCAACAAATCAGGCCACAACAGTATTTCAACCTGCTACAGCAAAAAGCACCAAAGTGAAAGAGACACAGAGTTAAAGGAAGTGCGACTAGAAAATTCTTTGCAGCACTTCCTGAAACGCTAAATAACTCCCTATCAGTGACAGGTCATCACAAACAGACCCTGCCTTTCCTGTATACTCACAAAAAGCAACAATAAGAACAGACGAAATGCAGAAAAGGCTACACAGTAAGATAAATAAATCTCTAAGATGTCTGCAAAGATGTCATTGGCAGCTAGAGCTGCCACCTGCTGAATCCTCTGCTTTGGCAAAATGGACATGGTTCAACCCCTGCGATGCATTTGTTGCCATGGGTTTCCATTTCCCCCCCAATTATGACGTGAGAGGAGCCTGCATGCTGAGTAACTGCTACAAGGAAGCATGCCGAAAATAGACCAGCCATGTTACAAGCTGCCACAACAGCCTGCTTGCTTATCCATGCACAAAGGACAACCTCAGCATATTGACTCAACTGTTTGGCCCGGCTTACTGTATTTATAAGTGGCTTCTGCCCCATTTAATTAAAATTGGCAAGATAACAAAAGCGGTGGGAAGTGATCAACATTCAAGGCAATTAATTTCACCAACAGTACTTCCTCTGAATGAATAGTATGACACTGAATCCATCACATTTTCCCAAATGGATGTAGATGTAACCTCATTTCACTTATTCATAATTTTTTATGAATGGATGGTGACCACAGAACCTGTTGCTTTTCCTTGAGTGGGGCAAAATAAAATGTCCATGCTTTTGAATAGACAGCGGCCATATAGAGTAGCTCTATCTGTCAGACATCCATTATGCTCCCTAATGTCTACTCCGCTATCCAGAAAAGACAATACATCACTCTAGCTAATGCAACATCATTTCCTCCTCAAACCACACTTACTTGACTGGCCATTAGTGCAAGTGTTTTGTCTTGATTGGAGGAAAATGGGGAGCTTGCTGGGATCCGGACCACTCACTCCAAATAGCCTATTTTCATGTCCGTTCCAATAGAGGAAGACATACAGTAGACATCTGCTCCAAATTCAGCAACAGTCATTGTGTGTGCGTGTGTGTGCATGAGGTGTATGTGACTAGGTGGGAGCTCGTCTGTCAGTGCTGTGACTCCTCCAGGACCGAGTTGAGCTGCAGCCAATCTTTCCAGGAGACAGGGACGTGGGCAGGCATCTGCCAATACATTTATGAAGCAATCGGCAGCCCCTAGCAGCACAAGTGGTCTGTGAACTTGACTGATTGGCAAGAGGATTTGTACATTTGGTGCTATCATCACAGAATGATGAAGTGTTCGAAGTGGAAATGAGGTGATAATTGGGCTCTTGTTGTTTTACTATTATCAATATGTTGTTTTTCAAATGTATAAGTTTTTCTCATTAGAGTAACAATAGCACAAAAAACAAACCATTGACAAAATAATTAACAATACAACAACTCGTTCCGTGAGGCTGTACTCTCACCCTAAAGTCTATTCCAACGGTGGCTATAAAGTTGCCTCCCAGAAAGGCCCCATCTTTAAAGCGCACCAAGACGCACGTCTTCCCCACGGCCGAGTCTCCCAGCAGCATCACCTAGAGCAAACCCACCACCAGAGAGAGGGACAACAGGTTACAGCTGGCTTAAAAACATGATGACAGCCTGAACAGAATGTTTCGATAAGACTTACTGAACAGGAAATTAGAGCTAAGGGACGTGCTGCATTAAATTATTTTGTAATTATGTAAAACATATTTCACAACTGGAGTCACAAGGTTTAGAGGGAAGATGCTGTTTTGCAACATCTTATTGTTCCTCAGCCTTAACTTTGCGTGTCAGCTTGTTCAAATGATAAAATGATTGCAGCTACAGTACCACAGATACTGTTGTAATTCACTGTTGACTGAGCTGCCACCAACATGTGACACTCTGCCAATACTTGAGAGGGGATTCAAGATGGTTGTAGCCAACTCTGTAATTTTACTCTCATCATTTGTTCAGAGTGCATCCTTATTTAAAAGCAATCAATATAATTACAACAACAGGTTGCCTAATTACAGCATGTGATGTAAAACCTTAGATGTTATTCAAACAGCTCCTGTGAATTTACACTGCTGCCAACACATGCATTATAAATGGATACAGTTAAAGTTAAATTTCCTTATCCTTTTGTCTGTGGGTCTTTATGAAGTAATTACAGGTGTGCCTTGTGCAGCTTTTATAAAAATCCAATGGGAGGCTTTGTAAGGAGCAACAAGTACACCATCAGCAAATATTTGCATATAAGTAAGGGCGGACAAAGCAACCTAGAGAGATTTACAGCCTCTAAGAGACTTCTTCTACAAATTAAAGCCTCCAGGTCGACGACTTGGTGTCTGCACTGTCATCAGTGTAAATACAGTGAACATGGCCTGTTTAACTGTACATTAAGAGGATGCATGAAGCCAATGTGATAGATTATCTGCCCATTCCCCAGATGCGAAGAGTCAACATTTATGTTGCTGTTGTTGCTGCATGTACACCCAGTTGTTTCTGTGTCCGATGTGCAGTCAATTTAGACACCTGTTCCGCCAGCAGCAAGAAAAACATCAAGGATCAACACATATGACAAGACGGAAATACACACCTTGAAGGAAATATCATAATACTCGTTAATAGAAGCGCATCTCTCCAACACATATTTTGACGTGCCGTTTGTAGTCTGCTTGTCCGTCAACGATGCCTTCCTTGTGGACATCGCAGAGCCAAGCAAAGAGTGCAGAGAGCCAAACCACAGTTATCTCCGAGATGTGTCCAAGAGAGAAAGACGCGCGCACGGTGTCTGTGAGATCTCAGTCCGAGTCTCCGCCAGCTTCCAGCCCCTCTGCGTGCATACTGCGTGTGGCCACAAAATGATCACAAGGCACTTCCCAAGACAGAGAGAAAATCACACCTTAATATCGCCTGTTAAGAAAAAAAGACGGAGGCGACAGTCAAAACTTGAAGAAAAGAAGAAGAAAAAAATCAGCGGCGCCACGGCATCCACCAGTCAAGAAAGCAATAATGACAAACAGGCGGAAACATTTCTCTGGTTTTGCAGAGCGGAGCGGAGCATCCTGGCGTGGGCAGATGATTAACTGAGTAGCTATGCGTCGGCAGCTCCGACACTGTATTTTGTTATGAGTGAAACATCTTATCTTTTCAGGCTGACATCCTCCCCGAATAGCTGCAGGGGGTCAACCGCGCCGATGGCTGACTCATCCGCCACAGGTGGTGCTCGATCATAGACGGGGTCAGTGAAGAAAAACAAAGAGTCACAAAGTATGACCTGTCAGTTTAAATTAACACTATTAAAATCCAGATGCACCTGCTAAAGATAATTCAACTCTGCCTAAAAGTGTAAGGGTGCGTAAAGGGGTTTGGACACCTCCGCATCTCTGTGCAAACTTTGTCCAGACACCTAAAAATGTTTCTTTTAAGAATATTTAATGACAAATCCATCTTATATGATTGTAAAGTAGTTCCCATCTTTTGTTATTTTCGTGGCTTTTTTAAAAATCAACCCATTTTTTTCTTTAACTATCATTTAGCACAACAGTCTAATTAACAATTATGCCAGACTCCTTGTTGTCGAGAACAGATTATATTCATTTAATTAGCATGTCATCCGTGTCCAAAATGGTTTCACTGAGACTCAATTTTCCAATAATGCCTGCAAGTGAATCGTTTCCTCTAGTGTTTGTCTCCCCCCAGTGTTCAAGTCAAGACAAAGTGTTTTCACTCTTCTCTGTGCCGAAAGGCCTAAATGACACATGGGCCAGAGATCATTTATGTTATATAATCTAATCTCTTGTTCAAACATATGAACTCATGTCAGCTGCAGGCAGCAGCTCGCCCTTTGGCTCTGACTGAGACGAACAACATAAAACATTCATTTGCATCTTGGAGCTGACTGAACTGATTTGATTCAGAACAGATATGAGGTGTAAGATGCAGAACAATCTATGTGAGCTCAGTTCATCATTTCGGATTAAAGTATCAATCACAAAAGCATCACAAACTGACTGAGATATGCTGAATGTTTCTGTATCTGCCTGTTTTCTTGAAACTCGCTGCTTTATAATGTATGGCTTGTTTATTGAGCGGCGAGATAAGTGCAACCCAAATAGCTCAAAACTAACAAAGAGGCATCAAAAGCCTTAAATGTAAAAAGTGAACATTTATTCCAGTCGAGTGAGCCACAACTATAAATGAAACAGCGGAGACAAATACTGGATACATTTCCACTGTGCACTATATTTGATCATCTGTTTCCCCGTTTTTATCCAAATTTAACCTGAAGACACAAAAGTGATCACAGTGTATTTGAAGGCGCTGTCTCACTCTTGACTGTAACCCCAGTAGCAGTGTGCAGGGAAATAACTCTTTTTTTCCCTGTGGTGCTTTTGTCTCTAGGGGTACCAGAAAACTTATGCTAATGCGTAATGGCAAAGCCAATTTTATACTTTCTCTCAGATTTCTGCCTCCTCTTTGCTGCTCTAATGGCAGTGACACAAAGCCAAACTTATCACTGTCACAGCAGAAAAATATGATAGCAGGCGAATCATACATTAAATGAGCCGTACATCTTCCCTATTTGTCTCCTTTTGCCTCAACTTGCCACATAGAATAAAAAAAAAATCCAAGACCCCGCATGTCAGAAAGCATAAAATCACTCTTGTTTAAAACAGCTTTGTTACAAACATCCGGCAGCAAACAGCCTGCCGCCATGACATTCATTAGTAGTGCTCCCTTCACAGTAATTTAATCATAGCAGTGGCATCATTAACCACAATAATGTACTCTCGATCAAGCAACCCCCACAGAGTGTTAAGGATCATAATGAATGCAGTGAGAAGATGCAACATCCCGCACTGGAGAGCGCCACTGATTCATGCTGCACTTCACGGACACACTGAGGGACTCAAACTCTCCATGCATGGCACAGAAACTGATATTGGCTTCGCTGTTATGTCACGACTTCAGCACATCACAGTGACATGTCCTCTTCATCACTCGGGGGAAGCATATTTAGGGGAGGAAGGGGGTTGGACTCACTGTGAATCCGATACCGACGGTGGCAGAGAAGGAACCTGTGATGAACTTTCCCTGGTCGAACTGAACCAGCAGAGAGGTCTTGCCCACTCCGCTGTCTCCCACTAGGATGGTCTGCAGAGATGAGAGAGAAAGAGAGAGAGGGAGAGAGAGAGAGAGAAAGATGCGACAACATGAATCTGCTGCCTCCTCACTGATCGCCTGAGGCCAGGACACAGTGTGGGAACACAGTGTAGGTTATTGTACATGCTCATCTGTTGCTGTGCAGAACTCTGGTCTCTGTAATGCAATGTGATGGCTGGAGGTCGACTTAATTCCTTCAAAAAGAGTGAAGGACAACATGCAGTGGTCAACGTGGGGATTGTATGTGTGCGTGTGTGTGCGCGCACGCGTGTGTGTGTTTGTTGACCTGAAACTGTGTCACTGTATCAGAGGTGTTCTACGTTTTTCCAAACAGAGTTTTATCCACAAGTCTTTCTCCTTGTCTTTGCCACAAATGCAACATGCAAACCAAACCTTACACACACACACACACACACACACACACACACACACACACACACAAATAAAAGCACACAGTCAAGGCTCCTGTGATAACCATCTCTTCTCATGGCCGAGGGTCATGCGTCACCCCTGCAGAGATCCACTGATGTGACACCACGTCTCTTGATGCAGGCATCAATCGGCCTTGTCGCCATGGTCTCTGGAGCTCCTCTGCAGCAGATGCTTGCCTCTTTTGTTGACATTTATCACCCCCCTCTTACACCTCCTCCTATTCCCCTACCTCCTGCTCCTCCGGCCCTGTTGCCTGCCTCTTATCTGCAGTCTCAAAGAGCCCACATATGGTGCAGCATTACAGCATGCAGCACTCCTGCAACTCGTAATACGCTCATTGTAATCACTGACATCCTGAGCTCTGCACATCCGTCTTTTCTCTCTTGTTAAAAACACACGTTCGTGGCAGTTTCAGCAGATAGACAGGATGGAAATCAAGACACGATCTGGCTCTTTAAAGTGAATGCGTGCTGAGTACTCTTTGAAGCAGCACATCTTTTAAAGTGCTGAGTAAAGCAACACTCTTACTACAGCTAATACAGGAAAAAAAGTTTCAGAAATCCAACATATAGACCTTATCAGACAATATAAATACTATCTTTGTATATATGCTCATATTTAAAATTGTGGCTCCTCCACAGTAGGAGTGGAAACCAGCAGAAATTAGCCCTCAGGTGGCAGTGATGCATCCCCGAGGTTGTGTGAATGACTCACTGCACAGTGTTTAGCTGGCCAGTGTGAAATCTGCATATTACTATTTCATGCCTCCCTCATCAAAGTTTGATGATGGCATGTAAATGTTCTCAGGACAAACACAGCTGGTGGGAAGAGCTGCAGCGGGGGGCAGTTTATCTCCAAGAAGCACATTGGATCTGATGGTGCGTATGGAGTATGGAAGTATGTGTGTGTAGAGGGGTTTACTGTGGCAAGGGCCTTATAGCAGGGGTAGAGATGTTGAGTATGTTTCCATGGCAACGTGAGATTTCACAGAGCATGCCACACACGATCAACCCTCAGTTGTTTATGTTCATCCTGAGTGAGCCCCAGAGATCTCTCATAATTAGATAGTTAGCATGACGCTGCTGAGTGGAAACATAAAACTCTTATGTACATTAGTGCCCAATGAATCCAGCGAGAGGTCATTTAACTCACTTAGTCAAAGGCATCCATCCCCAGAGATGTACTAAAAGGCGATAACTCATAACACAGCACTGTTTACTAAAATTACTTAATTTACTGAAAATGTTCTGACACTGCTCAATGTGTTTCCTGCCAAATGTATATTTCATCTGCAGGTGAGTATCAATATGTTTCTTTTACACGATTTCCATCCCCAACACACGCCCACGGATATGAGCAGTACTGCATGGAGACTCACTGACCCAGCAGGAAGTGTCTTTGCTCTCATCTTTACCAGCCAGACATTTCAATATAATTATTCACAATTAGTACAGAGTTTAGAAAATGGCATCATTGTGTATGTAAAAAGTTCCCTCATGTATAAAAATTAGCCCTTTTATATGACAGGTTTTTGCATATTGTTATGTATGCTTGAAAAAATGTTCTATTTTGTGATTGTGACAGCATCTTGTGACACATTTGAAACCCCTACTTAAGAGTTTATTGAACAATCAAGTGGCCTGTTCATCTGTTCGTCAAGCCATCTATATGCCTTAGTTTGTATGATTTGTGTTTGCTGCTTGTAAGTCTTGTCAGACAAAACAATTAATATTCACTGATGCTAAGATGTGCTTGTGTAATAATAAAGAACAACAAACAGAAAAGCACTAAACCTGCACTTGTTTAGTGTGTCAGAGAATAAGACAATTAATGTCCCAAATAAACTTTAATTAATTTCAACCTACTATTGTAATTATAAATCTGGACTGTGTGTGTGTGTGTTTCCTCTGTATTTGTGCATCTAAGTGAAGCTGCATTTAATTCTACACAGAGGATTAATGAGGCTTCAGTGGTGAATACCAATCTGGTTCACTACACGATGTGATGCACAGATAACAGCAGTGAGACTGATATAGGTGAGGTTTTAAACGTGGAAAATACAGAAGTGACTGCGATTTTCTACAGAAATAGATTGAAACAGTTACTGAAAGTCATAATAAGGAGTATGATTACTTTATAATGAAGTTCAAAGACTGATGGATTCATTAACTTAAGTAGTGTAATAGTTTACACGTAACTGTTTTTTTCTGTTGAACTTTTGTTGAATTTAATTAGTAAAAGAAGATAAACACATAAAGTAAATAGAGCATAGAAAATGACTTCAAAGTCTGTTCATTTGATATTTGACAGTTGTGATCATAAGCAGTATAAAACTGGTCACCTTTTGCATCAGGTCTTCATTATAAGGGAAGGTGCTGGGTGTTTGTCCGTCCTCTGCCGATGACCCGTACGCGCTGTCTGAAGACACCATCCTCCCCTCCTGCTGTCTCTGAGTCTCGCAGGTATCATCCATTCCGTTTTCTGCCCTCTTCACCTTTACTGTGTTTTCTGGTCAAAATCTCTTCCAGGTGAACAAAACGTTTTAAACTTCCACTCTCTCAGTTTTGTCCCGGTGTTTTCGTCTCTCCTACTCGTCGTTCATCACCTCCGCCCCTCAGGTTTTTAAAAAAAAAATATATATATCCTCAGCAAAGATGTGAAATTATCCCGAGTCGTGTAGATCAGCAGGCGCACATCTGACTAAATATTTATACGAAAGCGGTTCGGGTTGGAGACAAACACGGAGGTGTAGCTTACAGTATTTATGAAGGAGAAACATGTCGAACATCTCTACCAGGAAGTGAAAACAAGGCAAGTCTTCAGCACCCTGGAGAGCGCGTGTTCCCATAAACATGTCCATCTAATCCATCCTTTACTTCAGTAAAAGTACCAATACAGCAATGTTAAATACTCCAATACAAAAAAAAGGCCAGCATGAAAAATCCTGCTTCAGTAAAAGTACAAAAGTATTAGCAGCAGTGTTTAAGCAGCATGTTGCAGTTGTAGCTGCTGGAGGTGGAGCTAGTTTCAACTACTTTATATACAATTAGTTTAGTCCAGTAGTTCGCAAACTAAGGGTCAGGACCTTCCATAGGGTCACTAGATAAATCTGAGGGGTGGTGAAATGATTAATGGGAGAGGAAAGAAGAAAAAAGTTCTGACATACAAATCTAATTTCAGCTTTTTTACTTTTTGTCTTATCTTGGAGTTTTGCTGAAATATCGGATCATTTGAACATTAATTGAAATTAAACCATGTGAGAAGTTTACAGGGAACAATCACTATTTGGTGGAGCTGTTAACAACTCATAGACCTCTGAAATGTAGTGGAGTGCAAGTATAAAGTAGCATCAAATGGAAATACTCAAGTGAAGTACAAGTATCTCATCATTGTTCTTAAGTAGTTACTTGAGTAAATGTACTTTGTTACTTTCCACCACTGCTTTTAAGTGACAACAACCTTATAAAAAAAGTAATGAAAACAGTTAACTTAAGACTAAAAAGTGGATTTAACGTAGTCCATCTGGAATTGAAAAAAAGAAATTCAAAGATGAGACGAACAAACAAAACAGACAAAAGCATTAATTCAAGTGTTTTTTTATTGAGTCATCAGTCAGGATGCCTACACCATGAACTTCTCCAGAGGCAAACAGTGACCGGCTCAAATTTCTCTCTCTGATAAAAGACACAGAGCACAGGATGACTCACCAGCTGGGCTGCTGCTGGTTCTCAGAGCAGCAGGGACGGAAACCTCCCCCCTCCTAACAGAAGGTATGCTTCAAATGACACTGAATAGGACGACTGTCAAATACAACATAAGTAAGACAGCAGTTTTTAATAGTTTAACAGAGTAGTGGCAGATGGACAACATGAACAAACACTCTCAAACAGTATAGAAAAATAACATCTGTTATGCCGATTCCTCTGCTTTCCTATCTCAATAAAACAGGGGCTTCACTGAAGCGACCGTAGTGTGCAAGATAAACAAGGTCACTTGAAAACTCATATGGTGGCCAACTATTATTTAAGAACATAAAAAGTCACATAACTCTAAGTAAAAATGAAAACTAAGACACAGGCTGGGGGTCTCACTATCCTCTGAAAAGGCATCCATTGCACATCTCTGGAAGCTTTTAACATGTAGTAAACAATTCATCTTATCAGCTAAGTGAAGGCAGCTTAGATATTCTTGATCATGCTTAAATAAAATCCCAAACACACAGTGGATTGTTTACCATTTGTGGTAAGTGGACATAAAAATGAAATGAAACGCACCTTAAGAAATGAAATGTGAGCGACCTGTAGTTGGGCATACAGAGCACTCAAACACACAGGAGGGACAATACTGCATATAAACCCATAAACAGGAGGTATAACGTGACGTCCGATTAAGAATGACAGTTAAATGTCTGGTATTTAAACTTTCTTCCAATTTAGAGCCACAATGAATCTTCAATCAATCCAACAGTCGATTAGTCGAGCAAACAGAAAACTAACTGGCAACTATTTTGATAACAGATTAATCATTTAAAAATTCCAAATATTTGATTTGGTTTCAGGTTCTCGAATGAGTATTTGAAGCTTTTTCTTGTTAAATTATATTAAATTCAATATCTTTGCGTTTTGGATAGGTCGGACAGTTAATGACTAATGTTGGGCTCTATGAAATTGCAATTGCCATTTTTCAGATTTTGATGCTTTATAGACATAAACTATTAATCGATTAAACGAAAAGATAATTGGAAGATTAATCATTAACTGAAATAATCATTAGTTGCAGCCCTAATCTAATTTTTCTTCCCCTTCCTAAATTGGTTTTAGTTCAGCAAAAATCTGGAGCAAAATAACACAAAATATCTCAGAATACCTCAGGTTGAAGCAGTTAACAAAGAAAACTCAACTCAAGATCCACTTACTTGCTTTTTCCAAAGCTTTTGACCATGTTAAAGTGATCTGTACCATGTTTCCTATTTTGATTATTTTGTCGACTATTTTCAGAGGAATTTTGGACGCTATCGGCAGCTGTAATACTGCACCTGTCGAGGCACTTCCTTTGACCAGAAAAACAGTTCAGAGTGGCTTTTTAACATTTTACAACAAGTTCAGGGAATTAACAGACAAAACAAATACAATAAAAGAACATTTTAAAATGATATGTCACAGTAATCAGAACTAAAACTGAAAGACTCCAAACCGACAAACCCCACTTTTCTCTCCGAACCTCAGTTATAATTCCCTGATGTGTCTGTGCAACAGTGAGTGACGGTGCAGGTATCTGCCTCGAGGCGGCGCCTTAGAGTCTACTGTAAAATGAAAGACAAGTGACGTGACCTTTATCCGTGACTTTTTCACTTCGTCTCCTCATACCAAGTGACCTCTGTGTAACATCATAGTCTTACAGTAAAGTGCACTTCATCTGTCTACTCTGTATTCTTATGTAATAATGCTTCAAAATAAGCACAATTATATGATTCAGAGGTTTTGCTCTCCTTTGAAATGAAGATAGAAACACATCGAGGAGCCTGTTATTGAGTTTAGAGGAGTTTCCTTTCAAAGTGTTCAAAGAGGAAAACTGAAAACTGTGCGCTGGAGCAGGGTTAAACATGCAGAGTTTTTTTTTTTTTCTTAAACTCCGACTCAGACAGACCCTGACTGAAAACACAACAATACATCTGGCATCCGTGTCATCACTCTGCAAACGATGACACAAATCTTTGCGCTTGTAATCTTCTATGTGAAAATTTCCAGCAGTCATATCCTCCTCTCTCATGTCCGTATTACCACTTAAGCGAGAATATCTCGACTCTTTAGCGCAGGAAGATTCCTCTTTGTTTATGTGCCCTTCAGCTCTGAGCTGAATATCACACATGTTGTCTTGGAGCTCTCACAGCAGCCTCCAGTGTCGACTCAGTCCAGCTCTCCCTCAGCTCCCTCCTTCCTGTGTGTGTGTGTGTTGAAGTTTAAAGTCTGTCCTCTTTTGGGGCTACCTGATTCGCCCGTCACTTTTGACTGGGCCCATTTCAGACTTGGGGTCTGGTGACAGGGAGCTCCAGGATGTTTTGGAGCATGCTGCCAATGCTGGACAGGATGAAGTCTGTGTGGTACACAGGTTGCCTATGACCCAGAAGGCCGCCACACCGCTGTCCACCCACTCATCAAGGGCCTGGCCCACCAGCTGGGCATTACGCTGGGCTGCCTGCATGGCCGGCTCCTGGGGAGGCAGCTTCAGCACGGTGCTCATCTGTTGAAAGCTCTGCTCCAGGTACAGGTTACCTGGAGGACCTGCGTGGAGCCAGCTGTCCTCTTCTGGAGCAGAGACGAGAAATCACATGTTTAAAAATCAACAAGAGCAACTAAACTTTCCAAAGGAGGCATCACATAATAAAGACCAAAATCAATAAACTGATCCAACAAGTATTGTGTGTATCCAAAGCTTGATATATCTTATTCTTCTGTGAAGTTCATAGAAAACTATAAACAGTGTCCAGCTGTTTTAATTTTTTATTTAACAAATAAAATATTTGTGACCCATGTTTAAAGATGTATGTGTTCAGCTGGAAGATCTGAGCCACAGACAGGGTATGAGATTCAGCAAGTACTGAGACACCCAGTAAAGGATTGTGAATTTTGGCTTTTCATGGGATTTGTTAAAAATAAGAAAATATATAAAATTGCTGACCTTAACTTTCAAACTGAACGTAAAAAAAAGAAAGAAAATTAACTCCATGTCTTACCTATCCGTAGTGGCTCCTTATCTTTGAAGGTTAAGGGCATGACAAGAAAATGAACTTCTGCCACACGTTCCCACTGTTTTAACACCCGTACAGTCCAGCTGCCAGGCCGCAGGGGGCGCTGCAGTGGAGGTTTGTACTGGGTATACTCTGCGTCTAGATCCACGGTGATGTCGTACGATGCTGCCACCACCAGAGCCGGGTCAATCCACACTATAGTGGCTGTGAGGTTGGGCCCACGAGCCCACTTCTGGACTGCCAGTGGTTCATCCAAAGGACCGACGACCCCACCAAAGTTACGAAAGATTCTTTCCTTAGGATCCCACTCTGTGCCAATCTGTCAGGGTAAATGATAAAAAGAAGAAAGTAATGTTTAAATGATTCCTCTGTCTTTGATTTTGATATCAATTTAAAGAGAAGCTGAATGAATATGCCTTTCTTCTAATATTAACTCATTAAAAAAAACTTCAAAGCTCAGTTTTGGTGAGATGAGGTCCTGATTATGCCAGACTGATGTTTAAATATCAGAAAGAAACATCTCTCGACACAGCACTTTTCTTGGTGTACCATCATCTCACCTTCATCAACAGAAACTCCAACAGTAATGAAGAATGAGCCTCTATGAGTCACACACCTCTATCAAAAACAATGACTTCTGCGCTCACCTCCAGGCTCTTGAGCCTTTCAAACTCCTTAAGGTTCTTCTCAAGTACGAGGGTGGCTTGGGGCACTGCCCACATCTCTACTGTCTCCTTGACCTTTGATCCCACAGCCTGGACTTCCTGACGCACCAGGTACCCTTGAAAACGGTCGTCATAGAAGTACACGTGTACTGATAGAGGGAAGCCTACTGGTTCAAACCTGCGGTGAGAAAAATATATAAATCACACGTAAGAGATGAAAAGAGGCAGAAATACAACAGTTGTATCAGTTGCAGTATCAAAATATATTGAAAATCAGACCTGCAGGACTCCATGTTGCTCTGAGTTGTCACCAGACTCTTCAGACCAAGGCGAAAGAAAGAAGTGTAAGCAGTGAGAGCCACGTCACTGAGTGAGCCGACACCGTCCGACTGCTCGAACAGGCTCTCCCAGTATGCCTTAATGGCGATGGTGCCCGGAGCGTACTGTCCATAGAGGTGAGTGTCAAGGATTTCTATGGCCTCTTGGTTCACAGTTGACTCAAACTTGCGGGCAAAAAATGTTGGACGGGTCAATTGCTGCGTATAAAGAAACAGAACAAAAAAGCTTTAAAACAGGGAACAACACTGGTGGCAATTAAACATGATAAAGAGAGAATGCAAGATTTCAAAAGAAAGATCTGTTGTTCTGGCTCCCTTACCTGGATCCTGATGAGGTCTTGGGGTTTGAAGTCATTGGGTGAGCAGCCGCACCAGTCGACAATGTGCTTGTACTGGCATTTACAGCCCAGCTTACGGTTCCAGTTGGTGACACGCAGGTTATTGTCCACCAGGCTGTCGCACATGTGACTGTTCCCGAGCACCGTGTGGAAGAAGGACTGAGGAGAAAGAGCAGAAAGAAAAAGAAAACATTTCTGTCAAATTGTGGAATGAAACAGAGGGTGTGTTGTTTGAGAGTGTAGTTACTGTTCACCCAAACACACTCAAAGACTCACGTAAACACTGACTCTAAACCGCATGAGGTCACACCTCTATAGTAACAAACAACACCTCTCAAACATCTGCACCACCTCTGAAACATTAAGCCACACAATCAAATAAACTCTTGTGAACCCTCCTTTCGTCTGGCACCTCTGCTGCACGCTGTGCCTGAAAGCTTAAAGTATTACATTATCTCCGCTGCTGGGCTCTTCTGACTTGGCAGGGGAGGATGAGCCTGTACATCAACCTGTCTGCCTCGACTGCGGTGGATAAACAGACCGCCTAAGGCTTACTTACCTCAGCGGGGAGCAGCGCGTAGGAATAGAACTGCTTCAGCCCTGACACCAGGTCATCCTGGGAGTTGATGACGTACTCCACAAAGCGACGAGTGAGCGCGAACCAATCGGAGCCGCCGGAAACCTCCAGGCCTTCGGGGATGCTGCGTTCGCCAAGACGCCACATGTGGATGTCGCACTCATGGAAGAGACGGTCAAGGCCCTGCTTCTTAATAAACCTGGAACGCAGAACAAAGTTGACATTGATGTGTGGAAGAGACAGTGTGGTACTATTTTCCAGCACTTTCTGCTTGATACGCTTCAAAATTGCTGGAATGTCTCTACAGGATTCGTTTATGTCTCCATTGTTTCCCACTACCACTGAATAACAACAAAATATTATATTTTAAAAAGGTGTCAGATTTAATTTGAGGGAAATGCCGATGGAATGTTTTAGCTGGTTGTATATCCTACAGCTGTTATGCTCACCGTGCATTCTCTCTGCCGTGGGACTTGAGGAAGTTCTTGTTTCTGTGCTGCGACAGGAACGCCACCAGTTCATCATTAGTCCTGCAGGAGGGATGAGAATCGAAAAGAAGAAGGGTTAGGGCGAGAAAAAAGATTCAGAAGATTCTTTGGATATAAAACACTGGCTTGACTTTGGTATTGGTAATAACATCCATGAGTAAAATTAGCTACTTCGGACAGGATTTGGAAGATACTGTCTGTATC
The DNA here is from genome assembly GCF_963691925.1 of Scomber scombrus. Classification (NCBI taxonomy): domain Eukaryota; kingdom Metazoa; phylum Chordata; class Actinopteri; order Scombriformes; family Scombridae; genus Scomber; species Scomber scombrus. Next base: position 18,001,743 of record NC_084987.1, read on the forward strand.
AAAGCAATCCAAGCTTATTCCCCTTGGGAGGGTTCAGGAGCTTTAACAGAGCCTCAAAGCAGCTCCCATAAATTCAGCCGAAATTGATCAGCAAGAAAGAAGCCTGCTTACTGCCAGCTCTGTGTTTCAATGACAAAAAACAATCCTTTTACTGTTGCTACCAGACTGCTCGTTTCATGGCTGCTACTTTATAATTCTGCTGTAAAAGTCACAGTTATTGTAGGTCAGCAAGGGAATCGAATGTCCATGCAGCACTGGAGGATTAAGCCACCAATGAGAAAGAGGCATGGAGAAATAATTACCAACACAAACAGAGAAGCTGTGAAAAACTGAAAAACTCCAAACAGAGAAAAGCAAATAGGAGAAAACACCAGCTGAGGAACTATGACCAACATTCAATGCAAACTGCTACAAAAATACATAAACATGTATATTTATTTAGTGTTTGAGAATTACGGAAGTTGACCAACCTGGTGGGGAAGTCTGTGGCACTGAGATTGATGAAAAAATCCCACTTCCAGTCCAGCATGGAGAGCAGGTCCTGCATGCTGCGTAGGTAAGCCTTCAGTAGGCTCGCACCACCCCAGATGGTGACCATCCGCCAAGGCGTGGCTCGTATGTTTGGGTACTGCTGGGCGATCTGCAGGACCTCCCGATGCATGTAGCTGGACCGCTGGCAGATTTCAAAGCACAAGGTCAAAAAACTGTTATAGCTCTGTAATTGTTTCTGTATGAGCCAGATTTGAAACTGCCACTCCGCCAAGACTACTGGCACAAAGCTGGCTCATTTAAAAGGATAACTGATCTGTTCTAAATAACAGCCACATGGTGCTTTGTACTGCTGATCACCATAAAGAAATGATGAAGAAAAATGAAATTAACAAAAAACAGAACTACGATGAACTAAGCTTGGAGTACACTGAAGGAGACTGTCAAGCAGGGATTAAACTTTTGGAGGAAATAAAGAAAAGGATGAGCTGCAAGAAGAAACACGCCAAAAACATGTCATGCTTCATGCACAGACATTAAAAAGTGGTAAACAGTGTGAGGGAGCATGTGTGACCACACCCAGCGTGTGAAGAAACCAAAATGTAGGCTTAAAAAGACCTTTTTCAATTCCCTCTTGGAACTAAATTAGATTAATTACCAACTAATTAACAAGCAGGCCATTTCCAAATAAACACTGCTAATAAAAGGTTCTGATGCGATAAATTGGCAGTTTACTAGAAAAAGACACTGGGAAATTAACTGCTCAGGGACACAAAGTCCAATTGTGTTTAGTGAAGCACAAACAGTGTGCTGATGATTCTGTCCTGTAGTAACTAAAGAACAGACATTTAGTCAATGTATGCTGAAAAAATATGATCTTGGACAGCATTTAAGTCTAAGATTTAGCCAGGACATCTGCAGACGCTGCAGCAATCTGTGGATGTTTGCTTGTGTTCAGAGAGGAGACAACAGCAGAGAAAAAGGCCAGAGTGACAGTCCTTAATTCGCAGTGGCCAGTTGCAGACAGCAGGAAAAAAAGAGGTATGCAGGGTGGAGTGTAGAAGACTTGGCAAACTGACTTCAGTACAGTCTGACCTGTTTTTAAAGCCTCATCTCTCAAAGAGGCTTTTGCCTCAAAGATGGATGAGGTTAGGTTGGCAAAGTGTCTAAGATGGTATCTGTGGTGCGACTGTATCACTGACTTCCTATTCATCACAGCCTCCAGCGAGCCTCTCTGCCATCCCTTGGCAGCAGATGAGAGCATCTCCCCAGGACTGGACAACCTTTCCAGCTACACAGGTGCACTGAAGACAGGCACCTGTTTCTCTGCTGAGTGTGCTGTGCAACACCTGAGGTCTCTGCTTGAGCATCGAAGGCCATTCATTTGTCTTTTGCCTTCCAGCTGCACATGATAGCAGACTCTAACTCTGCTAAATCCAGCCCCTAAGAATAACCACACTTTACTCTATCCAGGCTAATCCCCTTTACCACACTGCGAGACCCGTGGGATAAATTTAACCTTCATAATGCAAGAAGACGTAACCGGTAAAAGCATTTGTGAGCTCAGTGGAGCCAGCACCAAGCAGGCGAGTCAATAAACAACAAACATGAATAAACAATGCTGTTTTTCTAGATGTTGCTGGTAGTAGTATTTCCCAACAATTAAATGTCTCCTTACAAATGCAAATCACAGAAAACATATGGCAGTGTGGGGCTTACCTTGTCCACATGAATGTAATAGTAGTGGTCACGGTGGTATATGGCTTTCATGAGGCGCTTGAGCTGCCGTACAGCTCGACCGTGGACCATCAGAACAAAAGCCACCCTGACAGGGTTCTCCACCTTGGACAGGCTGTTGTCCAGCTCACCCACAGCCTGGACCGGATTTGATACACCTGACCAAAGAAGACAGAGAAATAAAGAATCAGGGGGTTCGAGGAGTCTGAGAGGATGTGAGGAAGACACTGTTGATTTTAGCAGGTCAGGTCACATAATAAGTGTATGTTTGTTTACGTTATGGAGGACTGAAAAGACGGTTAATGTTTTCTCCTTCTCCCCCCCCCCCTTCAACAAAACTTCCTCTACGCCTACGCAGCCAATTATGTTAGATTGCACAACCAAACCAGAGGTTCTGGTCGAGTGTTTTGCCCCAGTGCAACGCCTACACTGCACTTCTCATTGTGTACTGTAAGTATTCCTGGAAACACTTCACAATTTCACCATGTCTATAAAAATCTGTGTTAATTGATTGCCTGACTATGACATCTACATCTACTTTGTTTGGTGTAGAGAGAGGGTGTAAAAAATATAAAATGTGCAGATATTTACTAGTATTCATCAAACAAACATTCACCAACAAAGAATAAAATCATTATGAGTCAAAACATTTCTTTTCAAGAATTTATATATCTTGCCGTAACAGAGTTTGGCTTAAAAAATATGTTTTTCTATTAATTTAGTCAATATTTACAACACAAAAGTTCTACTAATGGTGTAAAAGAAATGGAGGGCCATATCTTGATGCGCACAAACACACGAAACACAGGCTGAACATTTCTGAGGTATCCTTATATAACACGTGCGGGTTCTCACCAAGCTGGGGACAGAACTGTGGAAGTGTGTCTGGCATGAGCTGCCCAGCCTGATGCTGGCAGACAATGTTGGCGATCTCCTGCCGGCACTGCTGTGATCCAGCGCGATGGAGGGCAGACAGCGCGTCCTTGCCTATGATATCACATTTAGGCACAAAGTCGCTGCTGGGGGCTTGGTGCGCCCCATCCACGCTGCCTGGCTCCCCTGGCATGGCAGCAGCAGGTAACTTGGCCGCCCCCTCTGTGCCACCTCTGATTTCACTGAAGTTTCGGCTGCTGGAGGGGTCATGAGGGACTACACCTTCCAATCCCGTCATCCCTCGCTCTTGGGGAGCCTTCAGCCTGTTGCTGGGCTTCCCTCCTCTGCGACTGGTTGCTCTCCTCAGCGCGCTGGCTGCTGTGCCCCCTGTCCTCTCCAACCTGGAGCTCCATCTGCCCTGGTTCCTCTTTTGTTTCTCCCAAAGTACAGCGTCTCTCTTTGGGTCCTGGCTGTTGTGGTCAGGCAGCTTAGACCGTCTCGTTTTCCTCTGAGGAGACGTAGAAAGAGTGACAAAGAGAGAGAGAGAGAGGGAATATAAAGACAATAAAAAGACATTTTACGTCCAGATTTGCTACTGTTTGTTTTCATCTTGGGCAAATACTACAGAGACGAAACAGTGATTCACAATCATGACTAAATGGTAAACAAAGACATCCACTCAGACAACAGTAGAAAAAACCCCAGAGGGAAGGATGTGTTTACTTGGTTTTATTTTCATTTCTCAGATCTGGGTTATTTATAGCTGAGCTTCTGCTTTTTTGTGGAGCTAATCTGTAAAAAACACAGTTCTGGATAGCCAAAAACACCCAGAGAAACATAATGAATCCAGTCAATCACTATAGAAACCTCAACCTGCCCCTCAGGCTAAAGTCGACAGTAAAAATGCAAACATATGTACAAGTAGGTCACATGTTGACACACACTAAAAACTTGAGTATGAGTCTTAGACATTAAGGAGGCTACACAGAGAATCCTTATTAGACAGCTATTATTTATACGTCTTCCTGTGTGTGTGTGTGTGTGTGTGTGTGTGTGTGTGTGTGTGTGTGTGTGTGTACCGAAAAATACACCTAGAAGACTGCAGACATCACTTCAGACTGACAAAGGCTTCATCCCAGCCATATATTAAATTTCATTTCCTTTAATATGAATAACAAAACTTCAGCAACACAGTACGTCATCATACCTGATACCTCATACATGATCCTCTTATGTCTGCTTTGAAGTAAGAAAATCGTTCCAAGTTTTCCATTGTTGGAAACCTTGCTTATAACATCCCTATAAGAGACATTAAGTCCAGAGAGTTGTGCTGCGGCTCAGTGAAAATAAGCAACTCACACAGTATATGGAAAATATGATCTTCAAGGGATGTGTTGAGTTATGTGTTCCCAAACAGAAAATGGATATAAATAGAAATAAGAGATAAAAAAGTGTATTTTTTCCTTCAACAGTTTAAAATAGATAGAAGCTTTCTGTGTTTCTGCTTTCTGGAGAGACTGTAATGAAGTGAACTGAAACATGCACGTCTTCTCTCCATGCACTTTAATGCACTATGCTGCTAACTGTTCCTCGTTGTTTTTATAGTTTATTAAGGAAGTTTTTACATATATATTATATATATTTAACCTTTCTGTTTTTGTGGCACTGCTGTTTGCTGAGAGAACAGTATTTTATTTTTTAAGTATGCAAGTACACAATAAACTACATCTTGAACCTCGATGTGAGAACAGTGTTGGACACACCACAACCATCTTCCTACAGTTTCATGTTCCTCGCTTTAAAAAGTATATAATCTCAAACCAGGCGTATGGAGAGGATCACTCTTATAGGAGCACAAATCACACCTCCAAAAAAATGTAAGGCAGGCTTTGAAAAATCAGGACTTGAGCCATGTTAAATTCTGCGAGCCAAACAGCATCATCGCTTTGGCACACTAGCTTAGTGGATAGCACAAAAGGCCCTTCAAAATATGCACTTGGAGAACTGCGAGTGGGCCGAGAGCTTTCTGCCTCTGTCAGACGATACAACAGAGCACGGGCTCTCTCGCCTCACGCCGCTGGCATGCCGACACGCCCGGGGACAGAGGAGGGACTGGGGTAGGACGAGGAGTCAGATAATACACTGCCAGTAAAAACCAGCTGCCAAACCAATACAGCGCAGTCAGCTACTGACTGCCAACCACACTATAAAAGCCATTACAGTAAGAGGCATTACGGAGACCAGTGTCACCATTTGCTGCAGCAGAAGCCACTAAAGTAACCTCTTTATTGTCACCTGAACGACACACCTGGGTTCCTTAATCTGGGTCAGAGAAACCTGGTCCACACAGCGGACAGTTTCCTGCCATGTGTATCCTGAAATAAACTTAAAGAATATTTCATTTTCTCCAACAGCAGAGTGAAGCTCTTGTGAGTCCATCGCTGATAAAGACACTGCTTGCTTTCGGACTGCCGGGGTAAATGTTCCTCACATAAAAGACAATCATGCAGTGGGGGCTAATGTTTCAATTTTCCTTATCACTCGTTTTTCACAGCTTTTAATTAACACCATCGTTGCAAAAATGTATTGATTCAAAGGCGAGCCAGGCTGCGTCTTTACTTTCCAATTAAAGCGGAGTGAAACCATATCAGCGCTGCCATCTGCTGAAGTGGGAAGCAGCAGCAGCGAGCACTCAGCTCTGTAGGAGAGCGCGGGCAAAGCGGAGGGTGATACGAGGATGACAGCGCTCTTCTTCTTCTGCCCTCTCGCCCCGTTCCCTCGTCTGTGGCGGGGCTTTAATGAAGTGCACGTGGCTCTGCTCGCACTATGCACAGCAAGCCACTGATTAGAGCAGATGCACGTCAAAGCTGAGACCACAGACCATAGAGGAATCCAGCCGCACTGCCTCGTTTCGCCTCCATGACTGAACATGCATTGTTCGGAGGTGAAGTGATGATTAATATGAATTCTTAAGCCTGAAATTTGATTCTGCGTCGTGAGTATGACCCCCCCGAGCGTTGACATTTACATAGATGTCTGCCAACGTAGCTGCATGTATGGCTGAAATGTGCCCTAAGCAGCAGTGTCAATTTCTAAAGCCAGAATTTGAGGGCAGTGATGAAAAAACGCAGAGTGTAAGACCTCTTTTCAATTGTAGATGTTTTATTAAAATATAAATTGGAAACTGTACTATTGAGAAAAAACATACACTCCATTTTTTCAATGTTTTTCCCCCACATGGGGTTCAAATTCTGTACTACTGGAAATCGATGCTCTTTCATCCAATCAGCTCTGTCCGAGGCACTGCACAAGCAAATATGACGTGTCGTTGCGTTGAGATGTGAAAAGCACTTCTGCTCTTCTGCAATCCCGGTTAACCACGAACCCCTCCTCTGTGTCCCCATGTGCAGACATTTTTACGTATCTTTGCTGAAGCATGTTTCGACCTGAGTGCACCTGGTGAGGCAGCCAGAAAGCCTGGAGGCTAGTAAAGTAAATAAGTTATACATGTCAAAATGAAAATCACTTCTGCCGAACATCGGGTCACATGTCACTGTTGTGATTTCGTAAAAAAATGTCACGTTCAAGTACTGTGAGTCCAACTGAGGTGGATTACTTCATCTAGGCTGTTGTAATGCATGTTAACTGAGAAGCAAAAGAACGTACTGAGAACGAGGTCTGTCTTTTTCCTCCGTCTGAGAAAAGGGTCAAACTTATTTTTTTCCACTGGAGCCACAGCCAGCGTTACATCTGCTCACTGCCTCACCCTCCGGGGCACAGATCTGCATCCTATATCCATGATGAGAGGAATATTATGCAACACCCCGCAGTCATTTTTGTGATAGAGAGACGACACGTTTTCCACTTCAGGTTTCAGCTTGCATTCCTGTGGCTCTATCAGTATCGCTGCTGCTGCGCTCAGTCCTCCACAGGCAGGTCACATCTGTTAACAACTCACTATACCTCATTTAGAGGGAGAACTAGAACGAGCACTGCCTCAAGGTACTGAGCTCCAGGTGTGCGAGGGAGACACAGATCGGATTCCCATGAAGGAGTTGGCTGATGTTAAATGAATGGATTTGTTGGGATGTGGTGGAGGCACCTCTTTGCTTATCTTTGGCCGTCATCCCTACGATATCTTTGTGTGTGATATAAAGCTTAGTAAAGGTCATAGAGACACTGTGACAGGCCATTGGTGGGTACAAATAAGCGAACTAGTAGAAGTTAGGATTCCCAAATCGACTCTTGCAATACTAGACAGGCTGATCATCTTCGCCTTCTTTTTAACAATGAAATGTGGCCTGTACTCCCTCAGATACGGAAAGCCAAAGTACACATTAACAAGAACTCCTTATCTTCAGAATTTTCCCCCAATTTCTGGAGTATTTCTTTGTTTTTATTGGACTGCTGCCTACTTATTGGTTAGCTTTTCTGCTCACTTTGTGTGCTTCTTGTTATCATTCATGTATTGTTGTATCTTCCTAAATGATTATAATTAGCTTTTCACCCCATGTTTCATTGTCTGGATTGTATGCAATCTTATATTTATGTATATAAAAGATAAGAGATAAAAAAATTTAAAAAAATTATTAAGATAAAGCTGATGCTCATTCAGATGTTTGTCATCAATCATCATCTCAAAAAGTTGTATCTTCCTCTAAGCTGTGGGTTTGTCTGCTCTTCATCACATTACTGATGAGGAGCAGACAAATGAAATGTACAGTGCTCAATAAGGATTCACTGCTGATTAAACAAGTTATAATCCATTTACTAAGTGCCATCGCTGCGTATCCTATGAGTGATTACAGTAATGGACGTGTATGACTGATGACTTTGAGTCTAGTGGCGTAGTTAGTGACAGGCAGAAAAGACAACACAGGGCTGCTTACAGTGAAATGTTTGGCAAACGGTACAGCTGCCAACTTAGCAGCCAGCTAGGAGCCGCTGATTCACAACATAGGTGAGCTAAGCTAAGCTATCGGCTAGCTCTACAATTAAACCCAAACCGAGTCGCTGTCATGCCATAAACACAGGGCAGGGACACTACTCACCTCTGCCTCGCCCTCTTCCAGACTTCTCAGACTCCATACTACAAGCCCTTGGATCAGGAGGATGGTTAATGCGGCGGCAATCGCGAGTTTATATCGTCGGAGGAGCTTCTGTACTCGAGCGCTGGCCACCATTTTTTCGACTCCAGTTGTCGGGCGAGCGCGCGCCCGATTCTGGAGTGCGCACTCACGCGGCTTCGCTCGCCATCCTCAGGTTGCTGAAACTTTGTCTCCAGAAAACAAGTGGTGGAGAGTAACAAACTACATTTACTCAAATACTGTGGGCCTACCATGTACGTTGTACTTAGTAAGTTAGAGGTATTTATAATGACTTGACTATTTCCATTGGATGCTACTTTATACTTGAATTCCACTCAAAGTGAAACATTGTAGGCTTTAGTTACTTTTCAGATAAAGATTTTGACACAATTTGGATAATATAACAAGCTTTTAAAAAACAACAAATTGATGAAGATAAAATCAGTGTTTTCCAACCTTTTTGGCTTTTTGACTTCTTACATAAAGAAGTGTGCAGTCAGGGACACATTGCAGATGTATATGAGTTGGTAACAGCTCCACCTGTAAACTTCTCACATGGTTTCATTTCAATAAATGTTCAAATGATCCAATATTTCACCAAAAATCAAAGATTAGAGAAAGAGTGAAAACAGATATGTGCATCAGAACTTAGTTTTTTCCTCTCCCATTAATCATCTCATGATGACCCCTCAGATATATCTGGTGACCCTTTGAAGGGGCCTGACCCCTAGGTTGGGAACCACTAGCCTAAACTCGCTAACTATATACGCTATACAGTAGTTCAAATGATCCAATATTTCACCAAAAATCAAAGATTAGAGAAAGAGTGAAAACAGATATGTGCATCAGAACTTAGTTTTTTCCTCTCCCATTAATCATCTCATGATGACCCCTCAGATTTATCTGGTGACCCTTTGAAGGGGCCTGACCCCTAGGTTGGGAACCACTAGCCTAAACTCGCTAACTATATACGCTATACAGTAGTTCAAATGAGCTCCTCCTCCAGCCGCTACAACAGTAACACGCTGATACTTCAGAGGGACCAATCACTAGCTATTTTTTACTGCAATGGCCTACTTTAACTGCATTTTACTGCAAATTCTTATGTACTTTTACTTAAGTAAGATTTTTCATGCAGAAGTTTTACTTGTAATGGAGTGTTTTTACATTGCTGTATTGGTCCTTAAAATATCGGAGTAGTGAAGTTAACTGAAAAAGTGGCAGAGAGGAATCCAGGGAAAAGAGATGGTTATGACATAAAACAACTATATTGAAGAATAAGGTCAAGGCCATCTGCAATAAAGTTTTTCTAAAAAGTCACAGAAATGTCTCAAGTAAACGATGCAAATACAAAGAGTCTATTTGAGATTCAACTATAAAAAAAACCCAAAACAACTAGACTGGCAGTTTAAGTAAGAAAAGAAGAAAACAATATCCATAGTTGGCATCCATGAATACTAATGCTACATTTTGGCTCTTTGTCCGTATAGAAATCATCTCAGGACGGGACCCCCATGTCTCCAGGGTAACGGGACTCCAGCTCAGGCATCCCGTGTGTTAATTTACTAGTCTGGATGCCATTCATTAAACAGCGGAGGAGGAAGCAGGAGGAGAGTTTGAACTGTTGCAATTACGCATGGCGCAGAAATATCCTCTGCTCATTGACTTTTTTTTTTTCTTGAGGAAACCACTTTTTAAAAATCCATGTCAATTATCCTAAGTAGCTCTGTTGGCCCTTTAGTGGCTGCTGCTCCTTGCCAGCGCCGATAAACCAAACACTGCTGCTGCCCAGCTCAGAGCCAGCGACGTCACGCGGTTTGGAGAAAGCGTCAGTGCGCCTTCGTCGGCTCATATAGGCTGTAGCATGTTTATCCAGTGGGGAGTTTGGAGAGCCGAGTCGCACAGCGCATGTGGACTGTCACCTTGTCCGGCACCGAGCAAACAATGAAGAAGGGCAACAGATCGGCTCTCCGTTTCTTTCCCCTAATATAATAAGATGAGAGGATTGGTGTTAAAGCTGATGAGCTCGGGAGGATTTCTTAAGGGAACATTAACAGTTTACACAGCAGAAATGTCCACAACTGCAAGTCCAACCATTCCCTCCTCACAGCTGACATCGGATCAACTCACAGTGGTCGCTGCAGCTTGTAAGTAAAGCTTTAAACCTGTCAAAATATATCAGATTTGATTTATAAACCTGCTAAATCTCCTTTTGAATTATTAATATCCAAACAGATTTAAGAGTGAAAAACCTCTTTCTGGACAATGTTTTACTTGTATGCTTCCTGCTTAGACTTAATGTCCTACCATATTGTGGGACTGTGATATTTTTTCATTTTCCAAATGTGGTAACAGAAGATAGCAGCTAATTCACTGGCCACACAGAGCTCAAAGCTCTTTACTATAAAAAGCAATGACAGAATTAGTCCGGCCTGTTATTTTCGAGCTGTCATTCTTCTTGACAGACAGGTACATCATAGCAGAGAAATTACACATTTAAACTGTATAGAGAAAGAAAAGTTGTCAATCAAAACTATTCAAAATAAGTCTTTTTTAACTTCATTAATGACTTAATTAATGTACATTTAATGTACAAACTTGTTTTGATACGGTTCTTTTGCCAGTTGTTTCACATGACTGAGCCGGAAAAATAAGACCTCTCATTAACAGTGATTAACAAATGTTCCCTTCTCTCATACAGTTTCTTCTCTGGTGTTCTTTGTGGTAATTGTGGTGCTGCTGTCCATTATTTATCGCAAGGATCCTCAGTGCTGCAGACTGCGCTCCTATCAGCAGCCACATGCAGATATGGTAAGCCCTTAGAAAAACAAAAAAGAGCAAAAGTGCCTTTTGTGCTGAGCTTTCCTTTTAAAAGTGACCTGTGTTTAGTTTTTGATCGTGATCACACACCCAGGCTCCATGTGCACCCAGTGTAGCACCATCAAGAAGTGTCAGATTCAATTTGCATGGCTGTGGGGAAAAGTACAAGAATAAACTTGATATGATCATTGTTAGGCAAATGGATTTGCCTCAGTTGAATTAGCTGCCCTCCAGAAATATCTCAGAGTCCCACAGTAACTCTAATGGAATTGGACAGAGTTAGCACTTAACACGCATATTGATGCTAGTTCAACACCACTCTACTTTAATCATTTCAAATCAAATTTTAAGTTAAACATCAGCACAGAATGGGGAAACAAACATAATACGTACAGTTTAGGAGGGATATTGAAATTATTTTAAGGTGTGTGTGACATTTTGTGTCATTACAAATCACATTTTCTATAGACCTCACACCTCTAGGTCACTGCTGACCTGCGTATCTCTCACATACTGTATCTCTCCACCTGCTAAAGATAACTGCTTGAATATCTGTAAAGCTGTAGGCGATGGTGCAGGATGAGGTGAAGAGGAAATTTAAACACTCCACAGAGGTAACTTTTCATTGGTTGCTCATACTCTCTGCTTCCTCTTCCTGATTTGTTTCTCACCTCTGCAAAGTCCCAGGGGTGAAGTTTCAGTGTTATCTTTGGTTTGCAGGGATGAGACTCTTACCTCCCCCCATCTGAACAGACAGGAAGCTCTGGAGAAGTTCACTTAAGAAACTAACAGAGTGTTTTACTAGTACAAACTGGCCACACTGACCTTTAACTACAGCTGTATCAATACACTGTGTGGCTGATAAGACAAAACTGGCTGGTTAATCTTACTTCCTGTACAGTAAACTACACATGACATACTGTGAACAAAGAGTGTAGAGTGCCACAATGTGCACTCTTATTGTAGTTTCATGATTAATTTTCATTTGATATTGGATAAATACTATATATGAGAGCAGTCTGATCTTTTAGTTGGAACCAGTTCTAATATTTAATTGAGTTATGTGTTTTTTGTTTTTATTTTAAGGGGGGAGAAAGTGAAGCACACACAAACACTAGAGTCTCTCATTGTGTTTCTATGGGACATTTCATGTCTTCAACTTCATAGTCACATACCTTTCCCTGCTTCAGTTTGCACCATGAATAGTGGACAGACCCTACTGTGGGTGTTGGGGACACAAGGGGACAATGGATCTCCTTTAAGTTGCAGCCATGAAAAAGACACGCTGCCGTTGGGGTCCTCCCCCGACTTCAACACTGATTTTACACGGTTGTGCTTTTTCACACTGGCTGAATCAATGGCAGGAGACAAAGGGACAACTCTTCTTTTTTTTCTCTTTCCTGAAGACTTTTTCTTTGCCTCTTTAAAGTACAAACCAGTGAGGGAAAGTGACCTTTGACATCACCTTTTTTGGTGTCGTCTCTCTACCCTGAAATGATGTGAGGGTTATGTCAAAGGTCATTAGAGTGCGTCACTCCAAGTGTGAGTGATGTCATCGTTTAAACTGGCCTGGGAAAATTATATAACTCATATTTTAATACTACCTATTGTTATCATATGCTGAACTTCCACCTTTGGTGCTTCGGCATCTGAGCATATCTCCTTAGTAACAGCAATAACTGGTCCTAACATCTCTTATCCTCATGCTGGATTTAAATCTCAGTCAGGCAGCAAATTGACTTTGTTGTAATGCCGGCCCGAATGACATACGAGGCCATAATGTGTATTGGAGTGTGCTCGTTAAAGGGTACCTGCTGCAGTTACAAGGGGAATAGAGAGACGCTGAAAAGACCACACGGTGTGGTTTGTTGCCTAGGGACCCTGATGACACAGTAGGACACCACATTGTTCTCCAGACAAAGAAGACTCATTTAGACCCAAGGCAATTACCTAGTTTTCCTGGCAGGCTTTTTTTCAGGATTCCAGCACTTCATACAGTGAGAATCCGACAGGTCTTGTTTTAGAAAGGGGGTGTAACTGGGAGGAGGCACGGAAATCGGAGGGTTGTCGCTTTATTGATTAGATAATTTATGGTATTGCTAAACCAGACAGTGTCTACAGTGATTAAACAAGGCATGAAAATTGGTCAATTGGGCTGAAATTAGTGGATTTTTGACTAATTGCCGTATTCAACAGAGTACCAAAGATCTATAGTGTAGGGAGCACTTAGAGAACATATAACCTGATAAATGCTTGTAATGGAAACAGTTTAATAACGTCTTCCTCCGCACTCTCTAAGGCACACTTGTCACAGCCATTACTGCTTGTTTTACAGGATGCTCCTCCTCAGTACTACAGCAGCAGACAGACGCTGGTGGGATCTCCTTGTCTAGAGCAGACTCAGATCATGGATGACAACAACACTCAGGTGACAAAGACATGTTTTGGCATCGTCAGCAGTCTTCCTTTCTGTGTACGGTGTTATAGTAGACAAAGACACACTCTAAGTACTCTCTTACAGCACATACTGTACAATGCAAATATCACTGGGTAGATAACACAAAGGTAGTGACTCACTGCAGCTTCCTGTTTAAAGTGAGTATCCATGATTAGGTTTATTTGAACCTGTATCCACAAGTCCTTAGCACATAAAAGCATAACTGTTCCACTGTGTTTGCTTCAGCAGGCAGGTCAGCTGTTCTACGTCGGCCTACCTTCCAGCTACAGCCTGCCCACTCTGGAGGCCCCCCTGCCGAGGCTCCCCTCCTACGAGAGTGTCCGAAAGAAGGACCGCCAGAGGCAGATCCACATGATGATCGCAGACCGCTTTGGCCTCAATGGACCCATTGTGACTGAGGTAGGCTAAATTAGGGATTAGGACTGTGCAACAAAAGTTGATACAGTCACAGATGCTACACTGGAGTATTTCAGGTGCTTTTGTTAAGTTTTGGAATAAAGGGGGTATATTTTACTCCTTTTATACTTTCGGAACGTCCAAAGAATGCTAAAGCTCATATAAGCTAATCATAATATGGAGGCCCCTTATCTGTAGTTTACACAATGGAGATAATAAGAAGTAGGCTCTTTCTATTATGACCACGATGTAATACAATATTGTAACAAGAGCTTGTTCAAAGATTAGACTGCTTTCAGAGTGCAGTAAACAGGATGCGCTATCAGTTCATCTAATGCTCGCAGATAAATTGTGCTGGCAGCCACGTTTCAAGGTTTAACCGTGTTGATCTTCTGCTGAGCTTTTGACTTGCACAACGCTTGGGCAAACAAGGTAATGAGAAAAAGGCACATCAAACATAATTAAAGCCTGCATCCTGAGCGCAAACAGTGCCCGAGAATTCAGCTTTGTGCTCCCATCTTCTAGTGTGTTTTTTTTTGTCTTCTTTGACCCCCCCCCCCCCTCTTTTTCTTAATTAAACAGTCCCTAGCATGACTGCCCATCTTCTCCATACTCACACACACAAACAGAGAGCACATTCACCCACGGTACTTTCCAGTCATCCTGTCACTGGTGACTGAAAAGTCTCCCTGCCCCCCTTTTAGACTCTTGGTTTTGATGGCCCCCTTAATTTCCCCTGCCCGTCCTGTGGCCCGAAGCAGGATAGTAGTAAAACTTGCGGCCTGGCTATGTGTTTGGTGTGCATATCAGACAGAGGGCAGGGTTGTTGGGTTACTGCTGTTGCCTAAGGGTCCCCAAGCAATTAAAAGATAAGAGGACTCAGTCAGGGAGTGTGAATTTGCTAGATGTGATCAAAAAGATAATGCACCGGAGCAAAACATGTTCCAGGCGGCCAACGAGAAGACAGATTAATTGGTAATGTAAATACAAACATGATGCATTTTTTGGGGATAAATATCAGGCCTTCGGAAGATCTCTAAGAAACACACCCATCCTTGGAAATTACATATTCTGTATGCCCATTTCTAACATTGTAGTTTAGAAGAATTTTGTGGTAGTTTCCTTTAACAGTTAGTTTCAAAAGGCTTCACATACTCACATTAGACAAGTTAATTTACAGATGAGAAACCTCTCCTGAAACCTGCATTACTTACCACTTGGGGGCAGTAAAAGAGGCTGTTAACTCACTGTCATATATTATAACTGTATAAAGTTGTTATAGCAAACTCCCTCAAATACCATCAGTATTCATTTCAAATTGTGTTTCTGGTCACATGATGAATGTAGGTCCAATATTCACTTTCCTTTTAGCCTTGATGGTGTGTTCCTGAGGGAAATGTCTGGCTGTTTAGTAACTAAATGCTCCACTATGTTCGACGACTAGTTGCTAACTAACTGGGTTGTCTGCGGTTTAGGGCTGGACGGGTTGCGATAAGTTGGTTCATCAGGGGGTTTTTTTTATTACTTTTTTTAAAAACTGAAAACAATTGTGACTGGAAGCATGGTTGATGAAAGTGGTGAGACTGAACCGAATAAGTATAGTTTCAAAAAAATCTGTCTTGTTTTTCCACATTTCAAACAGCCACCTCCAACATATGAAGAGAGTATCCGCCAGTCTATGGAGCTGCCGTACAACATCCTCTCATCTCGTTTGGACATCTCTTCTCCTGACAGTATCTACACCAACACAGCGGCCGACATTCAAACAGACATACCTCATCCAGTCAACTCTGACACAGACAGCACTGTTCTTCCTGTGTGATCGAGCTGTGAAACCGTCTGTTGATTGTGACAAACTATGAAAGCATTTGATAGCTTTTATACAGATGAAGTTACCAAAAGAATACAATGTTTGAAGATTGATTCTGTTGGTTTGCTTCATCGCACTTCTATACAAGATGATTCAGATACCTCAAATTTATGTTGAGAGATGCTGAGCAACCAAAGAGGATCTGCACACCCTTCAGAACTGGACACATTTTGTGGACACACTTGAATGTCAAAGAACACTGTGCTCTCTGTGTGGAGAATCTACATTGATGTAGATAAATTGTGGATATTCATTAATTAAGGTGGCTGGTACATCTTGAATACGACAGGAAAGAAAAGGCAGCAAGAAAATTGTGGACTACAGGCCTAGAACATACCAAAAAGTAAACCACTATTTACTTTGTTGATTAAAGTGATGTGGATCATATTGTGTTCATTCAGATTTGATGTTTGCGCTTCTCTTTTATTCTGAGCCCGAAACCTCATTGTCTGGTTTGCAAGGTTATCAGAGACCCTGTTCGATTAGGATTTGCTGTAAAGCATATTTCTACCTGGCTGTGTGCCATACTGCTGCAGTATGTAGTTCAGCCTGTAAGAGGAGAAACTAAAAAGGTGCCAATAAGAGTGCCTTTCATGAAGTTATCATGACATTGATCACAACTTATGTAAAACTTTCAACAAAAGGGTTTTTAAAGGCCTTTGTCACTTTTTAAAAAAAACAACATTTAAACATTTTTGACAGTGAATCTGCTTTACTTGAGGCAGAAAATTGATTTCTTTGTCCTGCACTACAAAAGATTGCAAGGCTTCAAGAGGCAGAATGAATGTGGAATGAAAACAATGGAGTAACACCAAGTTCCTTGTCAAGACCTGTTTTGTTTTACAAGTAACATTCTGCAAACTACTGTGTACACATGCCAATTTTTCATCCTGTACTGTATTTATTAAGAAAGACTCCTCTTTATTTCTCTGTGGAAAAAAATGTAATAAATACTTTTATTGTTTTGTTGATGGACTGTTGTACTTACACAGCAGCGGCAAATTATGAACATTCAAAAAAACACATCGTTTTTTGTATTGGTACATACATATATGTGTGTGTCTTGATATGTAAAAAAACAAGGGAAAACTCAATTGTAGATCTTTATTCAGCTATTTTCTCTTACCTAAGCCTCAACTGAACTTTTTGCATACTTCTTGAATACAATGCCTACAAAATACTGGTATCTTAATTGAAGCTAATTTTCCATTTTTTTGATCTTTTATTTTAAGATACTTAAGTGAAATGCACACAAAATTGCATGTGGTCAAATTTGTCTCAGAAAACCAAAAAAAGCAAGATGAGTCATAAAATAACTTCCCTATTGACTCATATTAATTACATTTTCCCAGATATGTTCCAAATATCTTCATAGCCTCACAATGACCTGTGTTTCCTCACACAGGACAGTGTTTGAGTATCTAGTTTTACAGGACTGAGAATTATAAAAACATATTCAGATAACATTTGGCTGAAGTAGTTAGTTAAAAAACGTTTGGCAACAGAGATGGAAATGGGTGTCATCATCTTTTAAGGTCCACCAGAGGTTCAATGACTGTTTATTTCAGGAACCGGCAAGCAGAACTGCTTTTTCATATTGACTTGAGACAGGCATGCTCCAAAATCTCATGAGCCTCGTAATGACTTTGCTCAACTATATCAAAAATAATATGCATGTTTTTCTCAGGAGACAGAGAAAAGCATATCCTTTCCTTAAGTTCTTTTTCTTGCTGGGAGATAGAGAGGGGGTCATCATCTTGGAAAGTGCAGATGAGGTTCACAGACTGTTCAGGAGCCTGCAGGCAGAACTCGTCTCCTTTGACTAAAAGACAATAATATCAGTGTTTGCGAAGCCCTTACGTTGCCCTAAGTCCCATTTAGATGATTTGTGAGATGCAGCGACTCATTTCTTGCATCATTAGCTAATTAAAGAAATACCTTTTTGGTATAATACAACATGTTACAGATGACATTGCAATGTTTGATTGCACATATTGAAAGCAATTAAAGGGTTTTATCTTCAGTAAAAGTGCTAGTATATAGCTTAAATCTAAAATATCAGTCAAGTGCTAATTGCTGGTCTGAAATGAAAGAGCAGTGGTGGAGGAACTATTCAAATCCCTTATGTAAGTTAAAGTCTGCAAAATTGGTAAAATCCTCTTTTACAAGTAATGGTCTTGTAGGGAAGCACGGCAATACTATCAGCAAACTGTCCTTAAAATATCAAAAGCCAAAGTACTTGTAGCCTGTGGCACCTCACTGTGACAGTCTGCCAGCAGTTGAAAGACTCACTGTCAACTAGGGCGGGGACACATTTCCTGGTTTGTTTTCAAGACAGGTCAGCATCTATAAGTTGTTTTTAATTCATTTTATGTCATTACTTACGCCATGGAAGTTATGATTTAACCCCAATTTGGTATAAAAAGGAACAAAAACACACTCTTTTCTAATCCTTTGTTTTATTTTTGTAAGGGTGTGTTATACACAGGTAAACAGGTTTAAGCAAACAAGTTTAGTAACATGCAGACTATACTTAAAAAAAAAAAATCTGAGAAAACAGTGGGGTTCACGATGTCCTCATATTTTTATTTACAAGCTTGTTTTTTTCACTTGTGCAGCAGAGACATCTAAACAGCAGCAGTGTGATGAGTGACAGTGACATGTTTAAGTGATGTAAAGTTAATATCAAAATATTACAACTGAGAATAATGTGTGTTTTGGAAGCCTGCTGGTTAAGATGCATGTCATCTGCCCCTCCTGTTAGTGGTCCGAATCTGGCAGTGCACCCATGCTGTTTATATGTAAATATATACAATTCTTAAAATATTTAAATATTTACACCAGTTGTGTCAGTTTGAGGTGACTGGATGCCACAGGAGTGCCAATAGATGCCACATGAATTTCGTAGGATGGCACTGGGTGCCCACTGAGAAAGTGGACTGCCAGGTCAAATACTGCACCATGGTTAAATGACGATTGTAGACAGAACTGGAAATCTATTTGATAGACAAATTTACTGTAATGCTGTCACAGACACGCAGATCCTAAGTTACAAGTTTCCAAGGAAACTATAAACAAAATCTTCCAGTGGAAAACACTTATGCATTCAAAGAAATGGACTTTCAAAACATTGTCTTGAAATGTCGAGAAATTAAAAAGAAATAAAACACAAAAAGGTGGACAATATTTTTAAATTCAAAAATAAACTCAATATTAGCAATGACAGTCAGGCCCATCCTAAAGGCTAAATTCAAAAGCAGTGACACTGCCAAGCAGTTCACTGCATTTGGACATGTTTTTTTTATGGCAATTAGCTAATGTAGCTTACTTAAAGGCATATTGGTTCCCCTTAGTGTGAAATGAACATCTTTCAAAAATAGCCCAGGATAATCATATTTAATGTGAGGGATGCTGAGGTTGCTTGCCTTAGGGTTCTGCACCTTTTTATGCACAATAGCTGTCACCAATGATCCAATGTGAATATGAAAGGAAAATAAATGAGTGTAATAAATTCTTCAGGTAATGAAAACAATAACGTTGACTGTAAAGGTTGGCTCACTTTTTTATATGACAATATTATTATGTCACATCTGTAGGATAAAATGGAACAAGGGCACAATAACTCAATATAGATGATAGTCTAAATACATTTGTCTGTCCTTTGAAGACAGACAATGTCATAAAGTCAAGTGGCCAAGACTACTGACAGTTTATGCTGTGTGTATCAGCATGGTGGAAAACTCGCAGGTGGCCACAACCTCAACAATGACAGATGTGCTGAAAGACATACATCTTGTGACAAATGTAAACGTTTAGGGTCATTGACGTGACATACTTTGAGAACCACTGGTATATATAGTAACAGTAAATAGAAATGCTTTAGTACAGTACCTCAAAATTGTACTTAGGCCTTCATAAGTAGTAGAATAGATGTTAGTTTCTCTTCACAGCCGGTACAGGCTCTGTGCTCACAGCCATAAAATCAGAGGAAGAGCAGAAATGTAAACTATTGCGGAGATTTTCCCCCTTAGGCCTGTAGCCATAGCAATAACAGCGTCACTATTACCTGCATGCGCGCGCTTTGTTGTAGTGACGCTGCCTTCGTCAGTGCCGGAGAAAACCGAAGCTCCCCGAAGATCCGAGCGCTAGTCTGCGATGTAAACAAGGTCAGACACTGCAGCATACCGCCCAGAGACTTTGTACACCGGGCGGCTACTCGTTTTCAAAGCAAGAAGAGAACAAATCTGCTTCACCAGCCTCCTGAGGAGAAAGGTAGGTGTTACATTATGATCAGCCGTACAGTATTTCGGTTGTTATGCAGGACGCATTGCAGGGACGCATTATGTCTTCACAAACAAACATGCAATTTGTGTTAACAACATAATCAAATGTAGGTAACTCAGTTTGTATAAGGTGCAGCGCTGCGTTTATAAGAGATTTGCTGCAAAGTCATACGGCAGGTGTGTGTTTACTTCATGCGCAGTCATCAGCTGACTCCTGGTCGCTAAGCCTGCAAAATCTGCACGGTCATGTTTTCCCACCACATAGCCTACATAAACACTTGTGATACAGCGCCGCCTTTTCCTCATGTTTTTATTCTCATTCCCTGTATTTCCAGGAGGATGCAACTTATATAGTCAAATATGTAATTTGTGAGCTTTGCATTTATCTTGCAATATTATGCAACAGTCATCAATTTGCATAGGCCTACATTGATTTAAAGCGACAAAACACTGTGCATACACACACCCAAGTGCTGCATCTTTGTGAAGCTTGGCTGAGCTGATTTGGTGCAAAACATCATTAAATAATAATGATTATCATGAAATTAACTTCTTTCATAGCCAAATCAGGACAGTTGTATTGGTGAAGCTGCAGATCTTGTGTTAGAACAAAGTGGTTGAAGAATGTTATGCAAGTTTAGAAAGGCCATATTTATGCCAGTGCATTCATTCTCTTCATCTTCAGCCCGGGCTGGCATGAAAACCTGTTTAGACTGGTCCTCCTAACTGCCTCACTGCCGACCACACACAGACTGAGCTCATGTATTTTTCTGCTAACTTGATTAGCCTGCAGATGAAGACAGAGAGAAAGATGGAGGGGGACTAACCAAGGATACGATCAGTCAGCTGGCAGCTGAGACTTTACACTGGGTGCATGCTGGGCCAGTCACGTTTCAGACTGCCCCGCTTTTATAGCTTGATTCTGCTCCAGTTAATGATCACGTCTGTGTCCTGGCCTCAAAAAACTTCCATCTGGACCCACATGTCACCCAGAGATAATATGACATTATAACATGGTTAGTGGATCATTTACGTTTTCGGCAGTCCCTGCTGAAGATGTGATCATCCTCTGATGTTTTGTAATCTGAATGGTCATGTGAACTTTTCATCATATGTTGAATGATTTACATGACATACTGGTGTTTTGGGGGTAAACAGTAGAGGTGACCTAGTTCAGACAGAGGCCGCCTCCTTCAGAGGACAGAGACCGCACAGATGTGTCCTTGGAGGATTTAAGGCGAATAAAAGTCAAGATTTCAACGTTAGCCACTAGGACTTTGCCCACAAATGGTTGAAAAAGTGTAAAATAGCAGGAGGAAACTGCATGATTTTACAATAAAAGCAGAGATTACTGCAGCACCTAAATATATCTATTATTCACAGCTTGCAGTGGCCCGTTGGGCCCGTGTTTGTGATATATTTACCAGTGATCAATGACCCCCTGATCGCAAACACATGACATGTTCACATACAGTAACACTTTTTCATTTTATTTATTCTAGGACTCTAGCACAGACCAGCCAAGATGATGCAATGTTTTCACTTCATGGTGGAGCCGGCCAAAAACTTCACGGCCAAGATAAAGGTAACAAATTGTGGTATATACACTCAACAAAAAGACAGTAGTTTGTTAAATATGCATCTTTGCAGGAGGGCAAAGGGTCACCTTGACACTTAAATAGATGGTTGACATGACAATATTTTTGTCGTTCCATGTGACTGCCCGCATTTCTCCTTTCCTGGTTTAATAAATGAGAGAAAGGCACTGCATGCAGAGAGTTTTTGGCAGGAGAAATCGAGGCAGAGAGTCTGGACGGGAGGGGTGTCTTTCTTTTCTGCTGACAGGAACAGAACCATGATATGCATGCTGATGAGGCTGAGTGACCACCTCCTGTCTAGTTTGACCTTATTACTTCTTCTTCTTTCAAAAGCCTTTTTTTCCCCTTTCCAAATGACAGTCAACCAAAAAAAAACTTTGTTTTTTAACTCCCTCGCAGGAATCACACTACAGAGCAAAGAGGGAGAGACTTGAGCCTCTGGATGAGGATCAGCTGTTTCTTGTGGAGCTGGCCAGAGACATGAGTCGAGTGTGCCAGGTACAACGTACCGTGAATACACTACATATATGAACATATGCACTTCCCCGCACAGACTCTGTACGGAGGAGGGTATAAATGATTATAGATCGCTAACATTTCACTCAAGAAACAGAAAATGAAAGAACATTATAACAAATAACATTAGTTACAAGCCATATTTTTGCTGGGCCATTTCTAACCCTCAAGTTTTTGTCTTCAATTCAGTTCAGTTTGGGGATATTTTAGGGCAAGCAAGTTTACAAAGTAAACATGTACAGACACACACACAGGCAATCTAATAAAACAAACATGAGAATGTTAGAAATGGTTGAAATACATGAGGAGTAGCTGGCCAACAATCACCACAAAAGCACAAAACGTGTCAGAAGTACAAGTGCATTTATCAGTCTGTAGACAAGGTAAACTGACCATGTCTTATACTGCGACTGTCCACAAGTATTATGACTTCTGGGATTTCCTTCTGTATTACATACAAGTAATATATATATACAGATATGTATATGGTAAAGATAGTTTATTTGAAATTATTTTCCATAGTAGGTGCATACAAACACAACCAAGTAAGACATACAGAGTTTTCCAAAATACAGGATTACAGGGATCATACAACAGAGACAAAGACATGGATTAACACTCCACACATCACGGACAGGATTTCTTGTAATTTAAGAGGAGATTACTTATCTAAAGTTTGATGGCTGTAGGAACAAAGCTCTTGCTAAAACAGGCCTTTCTGCCCAAGTGGTAGTCCATACCTACAGCCAGGAGGAAGGGGGGTAAAGTGCTGGTAGAGTGGGTGGTCTGAGTCATGTGTGATTGTGAGTGTTTTTCTGATCAGGGATGAGGTGTCACAATCGGATAAATCTGATGGATGGAATACCAATGAGTTTCCTGGCTAAATTAGTTATTATATAAGTGTTTATTCTGATTGGTAACCGTAAGCATATGGGAAAAAAACTGAAAAACTGCCTCAGTAATGCTGCGGGACAAGACAAGAAGAAGATGGATTTGGACAGACAGGAAATCTAAAGCATATTTCTCTCTTTTTACCCACTGCAGAGATCAGATGTCCTGGAGCACATCTGGAACCAGGACGATACCTGGCCAACCCCTCTCTGCTGGACCTTTATCCTGGAGTGGGCCTCCATGTTGGAGAGCAAGGTGCTTATATCTGATGAAAAGACCCATTTCCACTTAATGTGAAATATACAGTGAATGCATATATATAGGGTTGTGTATCTTTCTGTCTGCAGAAGAGGCCCATGCAGACTGATGGCTGGCCAGAGGTGGATGAGGTCAAACAGTTTGATCTGATAAATGAACAGGACATTCAGCAGGCTAAGGCAGTGATCCTCAACTGGGTTAAGGACCTGAGAGCTCAGCCTGAGGTGGGAGGTTCACCTGCTTTTATTCCTTCAGAGAAAGATTTAACAGCTGGAAACAAATAATTTACTTGATATTTTTTATTTGCATGAATCATCTTGCAGCAAAGTGTGTGGCCTGGAGAACCTGTGGCAAAGGTTCTGCAGGACCTGCAGTCATCCTGGCGCTGGGGCCGTGTGCCCAATCTGCTGACTGCTATGGAGCTGGTTATGTGGACTTTAATGGTACAGAGGCCAGATAAGGTAGGAGGTCATGTTATAATTCACAGTAATCTGCAGCTCATCAGCTTATTGTGCAAGTGTAATAATTACATAATAAGCTTGTGTTAGTAAAGCCTTCTTGGTTTCGTCTTGCAGGATAACATCCCACAGCAGTGGCTCCTGTGGAAGCAGAAGACAAAGAAGATTGGTATATAAATCAATGTGAATCAAGTAGAATTTTTGTTGTTTCTTTGGAAACTTTCTTATGAGTTTTCTATCATCTCTTTTCAGGTGGCATATCCTACATTCCTCAGCCAGGTGAGTGATATACTGTAGACCAGTGTGTCTAATGGAAATCCGAAACAAAATCATGACACACATCACTGGATGTTCAGGTTACATTCTGACAGCTGTATAGTGATCAATGTCAAACAGTGCTGAGCCATCGTCGCTATGCCATCATTTTATTTCATTGTAGTTTTGCATAATCCAAATATATGAACATCTCTGAGGCTCAATATTAGGTTTGGTCATCTTCACAATATAAATGTTTTGGTCCATGTAATGCAGCATATATCTCCATACTGACAACACAGTTCTCTGATACATCATATTGCTCCATTTTTACTCACTTACTAAAGTCATCTGTTTTTTTCAGTGTGGGATTGGATCTCAGATGCTTCAGGTACAGCATTCATTCAAGTTTTAGTCCATATTGTCTTTACTCAACCCATCTGTCTGCTAATTCAAATCTCAACTTTTTCCTGTAGTGGAGGTGACTCTGGATCTGGACACAGCCAATCCTGATCTTCTCATCTCTAATGATGAGAAGAAAATGCGCTGTGGCTTTGAGAGGAAGGATATTCCCAACTACCACCAACGCTTCGATGGCTGGTGGTGCGCTGTCGGAGTCGAGGGCTTTGGTTCTGGCCGCCACTACTGGGAGGTGGAGGTGGGTGAGCGGGACTGGCGACTGGGTGTGGCCAAAGAGTCGGCACTGAGGAAAGGCTTCAAGTCCCTGAACACCGATACGGGTTATCTGTCCCTGCGACTGGAAAGAGGCACTGAGCTTAAGGCACTGACCGTGCCCTTCACTGCCCTGCCGCCGGGCCTCATCCCCCGCAAGGTGGGTGTCTATCTTGACTACGACCACGGCCAGCTGTCCTTCTATGACGCGGAGAAGCACCTCCACATTTACACGTACAACGAGAGCTTCTCTGAGAAGCTGTTCCCCCTGTTTGGCACAGTGGAGATCATCAAGGATCTGGTGATCAAGTCCCCAGCAGCTAAGACCCAATGTCTCTGCTCCACATCCTGCCTTTGGGGTTGAGTTTCCCTCTGTCACTTCTTCCTTTAAAATCTATTCTCCAGTAGAAATCATGATAAAGTACAACAAACCAGGTTATATATTAATCACTGAGAAGAAATCAGAGATCCTGCTGTAAAAGACCATCATTGTGCTATTAAATAGCTCCACTGTGTCTCTATGCTGCTGCTGCTTTAATGTGATTGTTGCTTCCACTTTCTCACCTTCGAGTTAGAGTGCAACCCTTTGCTCACATACATAATGTATTTTCATATATTTGAAAGGAAGCCTATAGTATTAATGTCATATATTGTGCAATATTAATCCTGCATTAAGAATGCATTCCTGTGAATAATAAATAAACCAAATACATGACTTAATTATTGGTCTGTTGATTTGTACGTTGGCATGACATAATAACATCATAAAATAATAAGCTGAGAGCTTAACTGTGTAATACCCAGACAAACCCAGTGCCTGCTGGTTCAGAGCATCTTGGGTGATTTCAGTTATCAGCTGCTGCATCTCCTCATCTTTCTTTCTGCTCACTCTTATTCTTCAACTTCAACTGAGAGATGCAGTTAGATAGTCAGCAACAGAGGATGAGGAAGAGAAAAGAAGGGGAGGAGGACAGGATAGAGATGTTGAGTGATGTGCAGTGGTGACAAAGCACTGCCGCAGTGCAGGTGACTCCAGAGTAGACCTGCCTGTAACATCAGTAAAATACATTAAGCCAGATGCGACCACAAATGGTTTAAATTAATCATTGTTCTTCTTGTTTTTATGTGTTTTATGCATTGCAGGAAAACAGTACTGCTCATCATATATTAAAATATTCCAATCCAACAACTAAAAGAGGCAGCTGTACATGGAAAACAACCCAAAGTCAATCATTACCAGCAAATACTTCAAGCATATTAAAAAGGGATGCATCAGTTATAGCCTCTAACACTCTGAAAGGGTACAATCTGCATAATGACTTTATAATGATTATATTATAATGATTGTTATTTTAATATACAGTACTGTGCCAGATAGAGGGGATCCCTTTCTGGACAGACGTGCAATAGGTGTACAGTAGTGTGTACAGAATAGAGGACAGATAACAGAAATACAGCACGAACAAACAGGGTGACAAAATTATAATGTATTTATAATATAATAGCCACAGTCATAAAGAACTATCATCACCAACAAGAAGAACAAGGACTCCTGCACGTATGGTACCTCCTCCACACAGCCCTAATCTTAACATCATGGGGTCAGTCTGGGATTATGTGAAGAGACAGAAGCAGCTGAGATACCAAAAACTGCATAAGAACTGTGGCGACTTCAACCAAACTATTGAAAAACTGTCTGAAGGTGTAATGTACTGGTGTTGTTTTAAATGCAACGCGTGGTCACATCAAATATGGATTTGATTTGTATTTCTTCTGTTTACAGAACATTGCCTGACGTTAATTGATAAATAAGAAAAGTTCATGGGATCATTTTTGAAAGCATCCCCACTTTATGCAGGAGTTTATAGTTTGGCATTACTACTTTTATTTAATTTAAATATCTGAGTACTTATTTCACCTTCTTTTACACAAAAGTATGAGGAGTATAACTTGGATGTATCCTGCAACTGTGATTGGTTGTAAGGCGTGTATCAGCTGGACCAATCAGAGAACTCTAACACACTGCTGCAAAATACAAACAACATGTAGCACTTCTCTTTTTTAACATAATATTGCAGATTTAAAACAAAATGAAATAAACATAGATATTTAAAAACATGTTTATTTTAAACGTTGGGTTTTCAGTTTCAGTTTATCGCAGCCGTGATGATGTCATCAGCGTGCGCCACAGAGGTTTAATGAGTTCACTCCACAGACAGCCGGACAGGCGATGACAACAACTTTAAAACAGGCTTTAAAAACCCACTTTGGGTTCGACAGCTTTAGATCTAAAATACAGGAAGATGTGGTCAAGGCGGTCGTCAAAGGTAAGTCAGTCGACAGTCTTATTCATCAGCGGTGTGATAGTTAATCTCTTTGCTCATTAGCAGAGCTGCTAGCTGGCTAAAAGCAACAAGGAACCTTCCAAGGAGACGCTCTTAAGACATGAGTACACTTGAATGGTTTCTCACAGGTTGATAGTAATGTAATGTGATGCAGGGTGGTGACTGGTTTTGTATTCCTGTGCTGCAGGTGACAGGGATGTGTTTGTGTGCATGCCCACTGGAGCAGGAAAGTCTCTCTGTTACCAGCTGCCTGCAATGCTGGCAGAGGGCATCACCCTGGTTATATCCCCGCTGATCGCTCTCATTCAGGTCAGTGTCTGATTGTACAGCTCCTATATAAAACCCTTCAAATAGACATGAGATGTTAAAAACACCTCCTTTGTGTTTGTCTCTTCCCAGGACCAAGTGGACCACCTGAAGGACTTGAACATCCCAGCCTGCTCCATCAACTCCAAACTGCCAGCAGGCGAGCGCCGTCTCATCCTGGCTGACTTAGAGAGCAGCAGCCCGAAGCTGAAGCTCCTGTACATCACTCCAGAGATGGTGGCCTCTCCCTCGTTCCAGCCCTGCCTGACAGGCCTGTGTTCCCGCAATCTGCTGTCCTACCTGGCAGTGGATGAGGCTCACTGCGTCTCCCAGTGGGGCCACGATTTTAGGCCGGACTACCTCAAACTGGGTGAGCTGCGTGCTCGCATGCCGGGTGTCCCCTGCTTGGCACTGACAGCGACGGCGCCTAAGAAAGTTCATGAGGACGTTCTTCAGTCCCTGAAGCTGCGCTCGCCTCTTTCTTTCTCTACACCTGTTTTCCGCAGTAATTTGCAATATGATGTGATCTTCAGTGAGCTGCTGCCAAACGTCTACGTCCACCTCCACGCCTTTGTTAAGAAGGCCCTGGGACTGGACAGCGGGTCTGATGGACAGGTTGGTAAACGTCCACTCTGAGGTGTTGGCATGGCTCCTTTTCCCTGAAATTATACATCTCCACTTGCTTGTTTCTGCCTCTTAATATTTTCATTAATATTCTTTCTGTCATATTTTTGACAGGAAGAAAAAACATTTAAGCATTTTGATATAAAGGAGTGTGTCAGCGTCCCTGTAGGCCAACGTTTTGGGGATTTGAACAAAAGACAACAAAGCCACAAAAATGTGACTTGCACATATAATAGTAGCATCCAAATAATGTGTTAGCTTTCTGAATCTATTCATCCTGGGATCTATGCTGCGCATCCTGTGGAGCAGTTTTAACATAATGGATTTTTAACACAAATCTTCATGTCAATACTGGTGTCACAACATCAGACTTTGAATTTCCTTTAAATTCAGCTCATACAGTTGTGACATGTCCTAAAGCAAGGCATGTTACTGTTGGAGAAGAATACAGTTTACAGTTTGCACCAACATCTGGCCTTTTGTGGCATGCTTCTTTACAAACTCACATGCTGCAGGTTATTATAAATAGTCATGTCCAGAGTGGCACCTCACTAGCGATAATTCATAACCAATAAGAAATTGCAGAAGGGCTTTAACTAATGATTACGCTCACTATCAATAAATATGCAAATTAGTTTATTGATGAATTCTTTTGTCTATAAAAAGTAAAGAAAACCATCCAGCAAAATGTATTGGAGCCCAGGGTGCCATCTCCAGATGACTTGTTTCAGTCCAGAACTGAACGATTTTGGTCATTTGTGATCATATGAAACACAAAAAGCAGAAAATCCTACAACAATGTTATGTTTGGATTTTTTGCTTAATAAATGACAAAAAATCTATCAGATTATTTTCCAGTAAGTTTACTGTTGACTAATTAAAGCAGCTAATCGTTGCAGCTCTAAATTGCAGATACAGACATGTGAATGATATGTTTAGGATCATTTAGGAACAACGGTACATAGTTTGTTCACCAGAGAGTGCTGATAAATGTATTTTTAAAACATAAAATGTCCTTTTTGGTTCATATCAGGGTCATAACTTTTGTCATCTGAATTTTAAAAACCTTAAATATTGATTGTGTCACCAGCCTCAAAAATCCAGTATCAGTCAGACTGAAGTCCAGAGCAGCTGGACCTGCTTCTTTTTCATGCAGCATGATACTTTCGTTACTTGTAATGTAAAATAATACTGATTAATCTTTGATAGGTAAATATATTTCCACTTGTTTCCTTAAACTATGTGATGTTTGTAACCAGGGTTGTGGGATCGTGTACTGTCGGACCAGGGAGGCCTGTGAAACTGTGGCTTACCAGCTTACCAAGCTCGGAGTTTTGTCGAAGGCTTATCATGCAGGTAAGATTGTTTTATTTTCCCCAAGTAGGAAGGTTCAAGGTTCAAAGATTTTTATTGTCATTCCAGCCACATAGATACATGAAAGAGAACAAAATACCATACTCAGTTCCTGGTGATCATAATAAAAGAAATATGTATCAAATACAATAATGAACATCTACACAATAAGACATAGTAAGATTTGGGAACATGAGGACCTTGGCTTGACTTTTTTTTTTACAGGTCTAAAGGCACGAGATCGCGAAGAGGTCCAGAATGAGTGGATGCAAGGAAAAGTGCTGGTTATTGTAGCCACCATCAGCTTTGGTATGGGAGTAGACAAGGCCAATGTCAGGTAGTGTGAGAGACATCTGAGATTTCTGTCTTGGTCTTTTGTATTTCCTACAGAATTTTAAGTTTTGGTTTGTATGTCAATCCTGCAGGTTTGTAGCTCACTGGAACCTCGCTAAGTCCCTGGCAAGTTATTACCAAGAGTCTGGGCGAGCGGGGAGAGATGGGCTGCCCTCCTCCTGTCGCACCTACTACTCCCGCAGAGATAAAGAGCAAATTAACTTCCTCATCCGCCAGGAGATCTCCCGCAAACAGGTCAGCAAAACACCAGAGCTTTCAAAATGTAAAATATTGCCCCGTTTAAAAAGTTTGTGAACATCTCTTGATCTCGTCCACAGGAAAAACGCCGTTCTGCAAAGGAGTCGGACAATACAGCCATGAAAGACTTTGAAGCCATGGTGTTATTCTGTGAACAAGAAGGGTAAGTGAAGGAGTCGCTGCAAACATACATGAGTTTCGTTTAATGCAAACAACTCAAAGTGTAGAGTCAAACCACCACATAATAAAACAATCTATTTGCACATACTGTATATAACATGCAGTTTTATACATTTAACAAAACTTTCACCACATCTATGCTATTCCTTTAGTTTAAAAAAATGTATCAGGATTCATTTCAGTTTCTGTCCAGCAGAGGGAAGCCATGATCTCTCTTTTAATGCTTCCTTGTGTATGAAGGGACATTTTCTGGTTTGAAAACAGCTTCTGACTGCCAAATCTCATTCTTTAAGAATGACACAGATTATGTTTAGAAAAACAAGATAATGAGCCAATCTTTCTCTCCCCTTCATATTTCACTCTCTTGTTGCTCTGCGGTTTGAAAAACACATTTTTATCGATCATGTTCCCATGTATTTATATGCTTGATTGAAGACATTTGGGATTGGCTGTGCCTTTTCCTCAGGTCAGAGTTTGTGTTGCAGGGATACTCCAAGGAATGTAGATTCTCCCAAAAGCCTGCGAGCTTCAGCTGCTGTGTTTGGCAGCTAGTCAAGGACATCCTTGTGTGTGTTTGTCAGGTACTTTGTTGTTCAAGGGTTGGACCTCTTGTGTGCCACTGGACACACCCTGTGTGAGGCCTCATCGCTTGTTGAGATGGACATAAATGTCTCTTTGTCAAATACATGACCGTGACTCTCAGTATAAGTTTCAGGAGTGATTGAGAGAGCTACTGAAAATTCCTGTTTTTGTGTAACGGGGATATTTGGCACCATATATCTCCTGTGATGAGATGCCTGATTTGAGAGTTACCCGACTAGACGTTGCTGATGTGTGGAGCATATTTGCTCATATTTTTGCTCCCTTCATCTTGGTCCTGCGACAGCAGCAGCAGCAGCAGCTCATGCAGGTCACTGTTGTCATGAGCACAACAATCACTGTGGGGGAGCAAAAAAACATCATCATTACTGCCTCAGACGACACAATATTAGGAATAATAGAGAACAGAGACTCACAGATGAAGGTTAAGAGGATGAAGAAAGCCCCCAGATCTATAGGGTTGGCGTTCGGGAGACCCTGCAGCTTGACCCATATCTTGCTCAGGAGGTTCAGCGCCTCGTCTTGGGTGTCCATCCTTACATAGCAGAAATGAAGAGGATGCTTTGAAACGTCATGCTTGAGTTTGGTTTACACAGTGTCTCAATTATGTGCAGTGGTGAGAGACGATGCTCAAATTAACCTACTGTAAGTCATTTGAACCAAAAGAGAAAAAACATGGTCCGTCTCTAAGTTCAACTCTTGAAAACAAGGCTCTCCTTCCATTGTGTTCAATGTGTATAAACTCTAATGTGATTTGTCATTTTAATGGGTGGTGTCAAAGTATGAAGTGCAGTTCTCAGTGACTGGCACTGGGTGTGACAGTCTGTGGGTTTAGCTCTTTGTTGGCTTTGGATGACAGTCTGTAGTGTTGTTGTATTGGATTGGATTAAAAATGTAATTAAAAAAATAATACAAACTTTGTTTAATAGGATATAGTTCGACATTTTGAGAAATATGTTTATTGCACAACCTTATGTTTACCTTTGCTGCTATTTCAAGGCTTTTATACTATACTCTACTTTACTTTATTAAACTTTCTTAATATATTTGCCAAGTATATTTTTTGTAGTCTTATATTTTTAGTAGTTCAGCACATGCCCTGTTAGTCTGAGAGAAACTGAGCAAAGACACTAAAGAAATCTTGAATCTTGAATGTAGTTACTTAGAGCTAGCAGCCAGTTAGCTTAGCTCAGCATAAAGACTGGAAACAGGGGTCCAAAGTAAAACAAATTCCAATTACTAACACCTTTTTAAAGTTCACTAATTAACATGTGTTACATTTCATGTTCAATAAGATAGAAAAACAAAACAGCAATTCACTGTTTAACAGGAGATTAATGTGTGGGACTATTTGTTGGCTGGGAACAGTGACTTCCAGGAGTCTCCGCTGGTTGCCCGGCAACTACAAGAGCCAAGAAGTAGTACCACACACAACCCCTGTTAAACAGTGAATTGTCATATTTACATTTCAAGATTTGTACAGATGAAAAAAACAAAATATATCATGTTAATAAGTGAAGCTGGAAGGCTTGCAAGCCAAGCAAACTGGCTGCTGTTAGCTAGTGACATAATTATCCTGTCTTATATGATCATGTCTCATGTAGCTAGCGCTTGGTAAAAAAGTGAATAAGCTAATTTTTCCATTAAGCTTTTTATGTTAATTTGTCCAGGAAATACACACGTTTGCTATTGCTCTGTGTTGTATTACACATTTATTGTCACCACTCTGTGTTGATTTTACATGTCCGGTAACCTATTTGCTTACTGACAGAGGCCTGGTAAACAAAATGATTATAAAGCTGAATCAGCACCTCCATGAAACGATTTCAACACAATCAACATTATGACGATCATGAAAGTTGGGTTTATTGCACGGCTGTTGTATTAGATTGCATTGGCATTTGTGTGTTGAAAAAGCTGCTGTATACAAACTTTTACAAATATTCAACTAAGTTAGACAATCAATTAAGTTCGTCATTCATCACAATTGTTTAAGAATTCATACGAAAGAGTACTTTTTAAGTGTATCTTGAAATTTGAAGTGCATTAAAACACTTGAACCTGAGGCTGTCATCATCTTGGAAAGTTTCTAGCTGTTTGGCAGACGACCCTGACTATTCAGTGAAACAGTCATCGCTTGGTGTGTGTTCATTTTAGACCATGTTTGCATACATTTTTGACTAGATTTTTACTCTGTATTAATTGAAATCACACACAAATGTATGAAAGTCAGTTTTTGGGGGGGCTGAAATGGCTTTAGGAGTCTGATCTTTATTAGTTTCAACACTGAACATAATCTTGTGCTGCTAGTGTACAAAGAGCGAGAAACTCCTTACACTCCGAGTTGAGTAAAACTACACAGTTACCTCTCTTTCTTATTTGAAAACAGGTTAGTTAAAGTTTCCAATGTGTGTTTGCACCTAACTACTGACTGTATTTTTTAGACACATTCTTGACATTCCTCCCAGCCCTGCGTATTTCTCTGAAGCTTTGTCTCTCACTCAAATTCACACTCACACTGGAAGGCACTTACCTGTGAGAATCCTTGTTGTTTTCACACACTCAGCCAAGCCCGGACTGACTGTGAGAAATTACAGTACAGAAGTGAGCAGACCAGTTGATGAGGAGGAGACTGTGATGAACATGTCATCTCTTCCCCCTGAAGGAGTTACCTGCATGAGCGTCTTTACGTTTGGGTGCGAGTTGTTGACGTTGGAATGCGCAGCATGTAATCCAGAGGAGGAGTCCTAAAATGCTGCCTGAGATTAGCAGTCAGGTTGAGATTAGAGTTAGGAGGGATAACTCCTCAGGTGCAGATGATAGGCAGCATGTGGACTGAGTGAAAAGTGAGATGACACAAAAAATAAATCTCATTCACTCTTAAAATTCCCTTCCTTTGAGCCTTTTTATCTTCTCTTACCTTTTAGTGCACTCTTTAGGTTTGTTGTTCTCTTCTTTTTGGTGTTTTTTTCAGTAGTGACATACAAGTTATCCCCTGTGCCATCTACTTCAGTTAGTGAAACCTCCCAAGGCTGCTTCCTCTCTCTGGGAGTGACTGTTGCCTCACAGAGTCTTTGTGTGCCTCTCTGTCTTTCTCCACCTCCTTTGGTGAAACTGCTTTCTCTTTAATGGCGGTGGCAGTAGTTAGTATGTTGTTGAAGAGGCTTGTCTAATGGGCTGTTTCCCAAATACGCTGTGTGTGTGTGTGTGTGTGTGTGTGTGTGTGTGTGTGTGTGTGTGTGTGTGTGTGTGTGTGTGTGTGTGTGTGTGTGTGTGTGTGTGTGTGTGTGTGTGTGTGTGTGTGTGTGTGTGTGTGTGTGTGTGTGTGTGTGTGTGTGTGTGTGTGTGTGTGTGTGTGTGTGTGTGTGTGTGTGTGTGTGTTTCTATAGGCTGTTACATAATACTGGATCTAATAGTGAAGTGTGAGGCCCTTTTTATAAACAGAATGGCAACAATCATAACTAAAACAGGGACTTTAAACAGAAGCATAACATGCAGGAGCTCCTGTTAGAAATTAAATAGAGTTGCGTTTCCAAAAACTCTGAAATCATAGGAAAATAAGACTGAAAATCAAGATTTAGTTTGCTCCAATGCATTATTGATGTCAGTAAAGCCCACACAGCTCTGTCTCTTGTTATTCTTAGAGAAATGTTTTTATTTCATGTGACAAGCGATCCCTGTTTGACTTATTTTATAACAGATGTATTGATCCAGGCAGTGTGTGATGGTTACACAATAGCTAATAGATCAATAATGCACTGGACTGTGTATCCGGACCACACTTTATGTATGCTTGAGTGATGTTTACATCATCATGTTTGACCTTCTTTAAAATAAAGACTTTATATCTGTACAGTTTATGATAAACTCTCTTTTCATATCTTCCTATCTTCCTATCAGCTGTCGCCATGCCACCATCTCCAAGTTTTTTGGGGACAAGACGCCAAACTGCGCCGGTGCCTGTGACTTCTGTCGTAACCCTAAAATTGTACGAGCACAGTTAGAGAGGTCTGCTGTCCTCAGCACCAAGACTGGAGCTCAGAGCAAAGGGCCTTCAGGGCCATTTGGTTTCACGCCAGGGCTTTATGCAGGAGGAAAGAAGGGCTATGGCTTCGAGAGGTGGGATGACCTTTGTGATGTTGTTTGAAACGTTGATTAGGATACATTGATTCAGTATTGCTTCAGATCATCAGTTACACTCTCTAAATGAACGCTGTCATCACACCTTATAGATTTGATGAAGAGAATGAGGACAATAATGAAGAGGATTCAACAACGAGGAAAAAGGAGTTTTCTGACCTCTTCAAGAAGCAGATGAACATGCGAAAGGTGAATCTAAATCTTTCATGAAATGTGTTTATTCTCCTGTGATTGTGTTGTGTCTGTGTACATCTGTCAGGCAGCTGCTGGCAGCAGGAAGGCAGGGCCTGTTGGGGCCCTGTAAGTGAGGTTCGGGGTAAATCGCTTCCACATGTTCAATGGAGCTGGCAGAATGCTGAAGTGAAAAGATTCATTGGCTTATCCAAACTTTTCAATAAAAGCAGGAATGTTCAGATTTTAAAATAGTAGAAACAGAACATAAACAACAAATAAGGGACGACAGTCATTCAAAGGTCTTCTTAGTGATTGTCAATGGTGAATAGAACAGTCACTACAGAGAAAGGATTTCTGTTTTTCTCTCACCTGTGTCTCAATACAACAATCACACAGCTGAGCACAGAAGATATACATAATAGATAACTATAATTAAATCATTGACATCAACAGTGAGTGAATACAATGACATTAACAGAAGAATACATCAAGAAAAAGTAAAGATGGAAGATAATTTAAAAAATATAAGGGTAGAAAAAAAGGGAAAGGGGGGGGGGGGGTCTACTTTGAGACTACTGTAGTGGGTTTCATAAAGTGTGTCGAGAAGGGGCGTCACACTTTGTAAAATCTCTGTTCCTCGGATAGCATAATGACTTTTCTCCAGATTCAAACACCAGTGTAAGTGGAAAGGAGGAGCAGAATCCTTCCACTTAAGTAAGATGGCTCGTCGAGCCAGTAATGACGTGAAAGCTAATGCGTTCAGTTTTGCTTTAGGCAAAT
Source organism: Scomber scombrus (assembly GCF_963691925.1). Classification (NCBI taxonomy): domain Eukaryota; kingdom Metazoa; phylum Chordata; class Actinopteri; order Scombriformes; family Scombridae; genus Scomber; species Scomber scombrus. The sequence goes on from NC_084987.1 coordinate 18,037,497, forward strand.
CTAAATCTGGAGCAATGCTAAAAAGGGCAGTGAAAGGATTTGGCAGTGAAGGGTTTTCTGAAATGGTTTCAAAGACTGATGTCCAAAACTTAACCAAAAAGGGACATTTTCAGTTCAAGTGAAGGAGTGAGGCAGGTGCATTTTTTACATTTCTCACATGTAAGGTCAACATCAGGGTACGTTTGAGCTAATTTGGTTTTAGATATGTGGATACGATGAACTACCTTAATTGTAAGTATGGATGTTGGGCGCACATGAAGGAAGAATATATTGATTAAGGATCGAGTCCCCCATCCATTAAGAACTTAATTTAAATCTCAACAATATTAATGATAATTAAAAGGTTAAAGTGATGCTACATTCAAAATATTTAAAAACTCACCTCTTCTAGGCTTGAAAGATGACTGTTTATAACCATGTTCAGAATAAAGTGGGACTGGACTAGAGGTAGATTATTCTGCCTAAGAGGTTTGCAAAGCTTCTACAGACATTTTTTATTAATTTTTTCTTGTTTGTGTGTTTTTTGTGCTGCTGGAGCTCATTGTAACTGATTGAATTCAACCTTAACACAGCCGTTGGTCTCCTTTTTTTAATAAGGAAACTACAAAGTTTTACCGCCTTCATTAAAGAAGCTGACCGTGTGAAATTTAAAGATAGATTTTGGTTGGGTTATCACTTTAAATGTGCACATTTGTCAGTGTATGGGGTTCAGGGTGGATGTGTGTGATAAGGCTGCAGAGATTTAACTAGGTTTTCTGTCTCTCATGTTTCAGCAAGCAACTGTGAGACAGATGGAAGAGTTCACTCCCCCAGGTAACATAAGTAGAAGAATAATATAAAATGTTATTATTATTGATGACTAGCCAGGCCCTAATATGTATGTGTATGTGTGTCCTGCTGTATAGATGATGACTGCCCACTCATAGAGGCCAACAGCCAGAGGATACCCAGGCTCACAGTTAAGGTATAACACATCGGTCAGACATTGCAAACACATTCCTCATAGCTGCTGCATTAATTAACACTTCTCCAGGAATTAAAGTGATTCATATGTTATGAGATGTGAAGGTAGACGGTGAAGCCTCAAGCTAAACAAAGCCATAAATGTGATAATCGGTTTATATGCAGCACCTGAGAAGGGGAAAAAATACTAAATGAAAATATAACACTGATACTGGAGATTATTGGAATAGTATTACAAGTGAGAATATTTTGTACAGTTGAAACTTTGAGCCAAGAGACCATTACAAGCTGAATCTTCAGTATCTTCAGCTAAGCTATGGAGCCCATGTGAAGACAAAGTTCTGGTGTTTAGCTTCAGTGTTTTAAATACTGCAAACATTCACTCTCTTAAATGATGCCTCTCTCTTTTTTATTAAATATTATTCTTCAGTTATAAATACTTTTAATATTTTCCAACACTTGACAATTATGTTTTATTGTTATTATTATTATTTGTTAATCTTTGAATTATAAATTGGTTTACATTATATTCCAGGCCAGAGAGCACTGCCTGAGCCTGTTGCAGGAGGCACTTTATGGCCACCAGGGGGCAGACGACCCATTCAAGTAATTACACAGACACACATATAATGTTTATATATTATTATTTTACAGCAGAACTGTGTTTAACCTTCCTCACATTGTTCTCTGTCTCTACTCCATCTCTCAGCGGTGACACTTTATCTTTAGCTCTGGATATCGAACATGAGGTTTTCAAGAACAGCAAGTCCTCCAACTTGTACAAAGCTGCCGTCCTAAAGAAAGTAACTACCGACTGTTCTGTCTGTCGCAGTGCTGCTGATATTTTACAATAAGATCCGGAAGATACATGACTGAACTCATGTCTTGTTTTAAAGGTAGCAGAGATGAAAGCCGAAGGAAAAAAGGGAGAAAAAGAGAAGACCAGCAGCAGCTGCAGTGAGACTGGAGAAATCACATCAAAACACAACGAAGAAGCTTCCTCCTCTTCCTCCTTTTCTGAGGAGCTGCAAGGGTTCACATCTGCATCTGAGATCTACTCAGTAAGATTACTCTACTACACTCGTTTCACTGAGTTCACAAGCAATTCTTGCAGCAGCAGACTGTAGTTCAGATATAAACGTCTTCTTTTTTTTCCATTTTTCCTCTAGCTGAAGCGTAAGAGAGTTGGAGCAGGTCTGAGGGGCTCGTCCAACCCCTTCCAGACTGCCAAGGAGTTGATGAAGACAGAAAGTGGTGGGTTTTACAATGATAGCTCAGAAGGCTCTCGAGAATCGGGGACAGATGGGAGAAAAGAGGCAAATGCGGACACATCTTCAACTGTGACGTCATCCATCAGAGCCAAAGCGAACGCCGCCGCCGCCTCCCTGAACAGCCCGACGAAGGGAGGCAGGTCCCTGAGCAAGAAGCAGCAGAAGCTGGCGGAAGCAGCGAAGACTTCCCGTAACATTTCCCAGTATTTTGCGAAGAAACAAACGACAGAGAAAAGCCAGGAGGCGGAGTCGCCGAAGGGACTCGATGCTACTTTATCTGTGACCCCGCAGGAAGACATTACACTACACTCTGTGGAAGCTCTAGAGAGCAGTCCTGTGGAGTCAGCAACACCAGCAGAAACTGAAAGTGAGGTAGTAGTTCTCCTCACTGATGAAGAGGAGCAAGCCCTTAAATCAGAGATGATAGAAGACGAATGTAAAGAGGATGTAACGTCACCCACAGAGTAAGATACACACAGTGAAGTACTTTAGGACAGCTTTTCTAGAAAGTCTCCTCTTTTCTATCATAACATTTTTATCTTTCACACAGACAAAACACCACAGAGGAAGAAGTAAAACCACCTATAATAAAAGGGGTAGGTGTCCTTTGCCTTGTCAGGTTTTAAGATTTATTTCCTGTTCAGTGAGTGATGACAGTACGTATGTGTCCAGCTGACAGATGATATGAAAGCCAATAAGGAGTCTCCTCCAGCGAAGCGCAGCCGGCCCACAGACGGGAGCATCAGAAGAGTGACCTTTAACCCCAACGTGCAGGAGAGGGCCGTGCAACCGTTGAACGAGCCACCGAAGGCTGTGACGCTAAAGGAAGCTGCTGATATCGTGGTCCGCTGCCTGGACCCTTTTTACACTCAGGGAAAGTTCGCCACCAAGGTGAGAGAGGAGGTTATGATTTCATGTTTGCAGGAAAAGTGGAAATAAAAACTCGTTCTCAGTTGTTGTTGTTGTTCTCTGTGATTTTAGGAGCTGTTTAAGTCCTTTGCTCGCTACCTGTCTCACCTTCTTGCAGAGGGGAGGAGTCGGGGAAAAGGCCAAGGTAATCGGAGCATGAATAATTGCAAATGCCCCAACTTGTGCACTGCTGAAAGCCACCGACTGCTTCCTAACACACACACACACACACACATGTCTTTGTGTCCACAGTCAAAGCCGAAGCCAAAGCTCTCATCAAGAAGTTCTTCAGCAAAGTCAAACGCTGCGAGTGCGAGGCAGACTGGAAGCACCTTAAAAGACCTCACAGCTGTAAAACCACAGAGACCAAGGAATGATGGGAGGGGAAACACAGACATTCTCATTGTTAAATCCTTCCTCTTTGTCAGTGCCTAAGCTTCTCCCGTTCCAGTGATCTCAGCCTTCCCCCGCAGACGCCTGCTCACAAGGTTTACGGTCGATTTTTGCTGCTAGAGTTCTGCTTTTTTCAGGCTCGTCGCTGCTCCAGTAGCTTAACTCAATAATCAAGCAATAAAACGTGTACTGTAACTGTTACAGCCTGAGAGAGCAGAGGTAGCACCTTGTTTCCTCCTCTTTCAGCCCATTTACTACAAATTGTGTAAAATGTGGTTGTTTTAATACCCTACAGGCAGTAAGAGATGATTAATTAATTTGACAACAGTGTGGAAGTAGTGTGATGCGTCACTTTTTTTTATGTCAATCTGCACATATAACTGCAGTAAAATCTGTTTCAAATCTATATTTTCACACTAAACTGAAATGTCTGGAGGCCAAAGGCTGCTTTGAAAAAAAAAAAATACAGTAGTGTGAAGAATACATAATTTGAAGTAAATGGGGGTAAAACAAACAAAAACACTTTCATGTTTGACATAAACCAGACGATTCTGTGTTTTTGGGGGCCAACATATCTTTGTACTGCTGCTACGTTTGTCTTTGAACAAAGTAAGTGGACATAACTGGTCAATACTGTATGGTGTAAAACTCTCTGAATGTGTTTTTTTCTTTTATTTAAAGACTAACTGACTTCATTTTTAAAAAAATCTTAGTTTGTCTCGTAGCCTCAGCAGTGGGAGAACTTGTGTGGGTGTTTTTCTTTTTATAGCGACATGGTTTCCAATGTGGGAAATGTTTCTGAGTTATCGTGCCTGTTGGGACTGTGAGAGGTCTCCGCGGTCAGAGGAAACCCAAAGAGTACTTGAAGCATTGATGGACACAGAGGCCCTACTGTGTAGAGAGTCTGAACAACTATAGTCTTCTCTTTGCTCTTAAAAGTTTACAATAAAGTCTATGCTGAATAGGAACAAACACAACATAGTGTGGGACGTCTCTTATTGACAAATGCTAATGTCTTCAACTGGACAGTTAAACCTATTAAAGATTGAGGGGGGGTTGTAGGAAGGGGAAGGGAGGAGACGTTGGTGCCAGGGACACTGTCAAATACATGGTGACGTCACCTCCAGTGGTGCTGCCTTCAAGTGCTCCTTGTAACTTCCATCTTCGGATTGCTTTACTATCAGACCATGATTAAAATTGTACTTTTTTTTGGACTATTACGTGGACGTATCATCTGGTGTTACCGGAAGCTGTTTAACAAGTCACCATCTTCTATGTGTTTAAAAATGATATAATGCAGAATGAGCTTACCACTCTTAAAACCTTAGTAGCTCAAAAGTTATTGTCAAAAAAGGCTACCAAGACTGAAACAGTCATGAGGTTTTATTAACTATTAAGAGCCTAACTTGTGGAGACATAAAGACATAATTTTTTTTATTATATGTTGGGGGTTTTCCATGGTGTAATTTACTTGGATCAAGGCTGCATTGAGCGGGCTCTACTCTGGGCCACCAGGGACATCGAAAGCTCCAAATTTAATTTGTGTCTACAGGGTTATGATATTAATGGAAAATCGTTTCTGAAATAGGCGCTACAAAAATACAATACTGACTGATATGATTAGAGCTGCAACAATTAATGGATGGGCAGAACATTTGAAAAAGCAAAACGCCTATAACTATTTTCAACTTATAATTAGTTGTGTGTTTTTTATGTGTTTATAACAAATAAACACCTAAATTCTCTTGATCCAGCCTCTGAAATGTGAATAATTTCTAGTTTCCTTACACCTCGGGTTGATTTAGGTTGCATCTTGGGCTTTGGGAAAACGCTAGTTGACATTTTTCAACATTTTCTGATATTTTATAGACAAAATGACGAATCGATTAATTGAGGAAATAATCGGCAATGAATAATGGTCAACAGCAGCCCTTCACATGATAAACATACCCCACCCATAATCTTAAGTGCGGCGCACATCGATTTTTCCGACGGCACATGAACGCAGCAGCAGCAGCAGTATCCAGGCCCTGCTGCACATCAAAGACTTGTAAAATAAACAGAAGAAACAGATGGGTTGTCAGGCAGCTCATGTTCATCCTGAGCACCTGCACAGCAGCAGATCTTCAGGTCTGCACGCTCAGACCTGCTTTTACTTCATATCTGTGAATGCTTCAGACAGACAGGTGCGGAGCCGTGATTTCCTCCTCAAGTGATTTTTCCTCAAAGGGTTACACACTTGGGGAGGCTTCGCCGCTGTTGTTTGTTGTCACTTCCGGCCGAGCCATTGGTGAATTAGCAGATCACGTCGCCGGTGAAGAAGTTGAGCAGCATCGATGCTCCGAGCAGGAAGGATGGAGGAGTTTGTAACGGAAGAAGAGGAGCCGTGGTACGACCAGCGCGACCTGGAGCAAGGTGAGCCATCATTTCTGCCGCTTATGGTTCATGAGGAGGGATCATACGATGTAACAATACTCCAGCCCCTGTCTGTCACTGACTGCCTGGCTTGGATTTTTGGGATAAATAGGTGGATGCAGGGCGGAGGAGGAGGGGGAGGTGTGATGGGAAGGAGAAGGTTGCATCCATTGTAAAACACATTTCATGCTCGGGTGCACACACTATGACAACACTGCATCTATCCACTGTAGCTGCAAGCCATTCATCTCTGATCTCCTCTTCTGCCAATTATTTTGATCTTGTCAGTGGTGTTTCCCAGAATAGCCTCGCTGACTGACTGGCTGGATGCTGCCTCTGTTTCATCTCCTTCCTTTGCAACACTGTTTCTCTTTAGTCTTTTTCTCTCCTTTAAAAAACAAAAACAAATCATCAAACCCTCTTTATTCACTCTGCTGAGGTTTGGGACTGACTGGCGTGTGAATGATGTGAATAAACACACTGATCATCTATATTGGGAGGTGGTGACATAATGTATCTGTCATGAGACAAAACAAACAGGCCATTCATGTAGGAAAAAAATCCAACATTTCCTGGATTTTTGAGATTGTTTTTGAACAAAGAAAGGAGTCAACATGAGCCAGGACCTCAGCCTCCATGTCCAGCTTTAATTGGTTAAAGCAGAAAATGGGCAATGATTGATTTTGTGAACGCAGGCCAGCAGTCTGGCCTCTTGCTTTGAATGAACACGAAAAGCAAAAGGCATAGAAAATCTATTAGAGCCGTTGAGTTTGTGAACATGTGATGCAGTTTGTGTTTTAATGACTTAAATGGATGCACTCTCACTGACCAGTGCATCTCATAGTAATGCTGAGTGTGTCTCTCTGCAACGCCAGCCTCAGCATCACCCCATCTCCTGATTACCTGCTGACCCAGAGAGCCAAAGCAGCTTTATGTCTCATCATAACACTGAGCATAGTCAGAGTGGAGAGAGGCAGGTGGATTTTACTGTGTATGTGTGTGTGTGTGTGTGTGTGTGTGTGTGTGTGTGTGTGTGTGTTGTGTCTCATCTAAGAGTTATTCAGCATTGGGCTAGAAGCCATTAAGCCCCTGGGTTGATCTGATTAGGGAGCCCCAGATGAGACCTCCTTAGTCAGGATCAGAGATTCCAGGCTTTGGGGTCAGAATGGAGGCATAATTGCCGTCAGCGCTCTCGCAGCTCCAAACAAGCGTCATCTTGCAATTGCGCTCGCAGTCTCATGATTTTGCCCCAGAAACGAAGGATGCTGTTATGCAACTTCATCCTGCTCGGCTATTTGGTGACCCCTGTGTTCCTTATGATCTGACAAACATATGAAGTGCGTCCGGGCAGATGGCAAGAGATTCACACATCAGAGAGCATCACAGAGATGCAGCAGAAACACGTGAGCGAATGTACACAACTGGCATAGCTGCGGTGTTTATAATCAGGCTCATCAGTGCAGTACTTCTATGTTTTTTAGGTGTCGCAGCCTCTCGCTCGTCTCATCCTTGTGCACAATTCTAAAATTACATAACTAAGAGTCTCTGCATGTGTAAGCCCAGAGGAGCAGGAACTGTGAATGAAGGGTGAATGCTCGCTGTGCCTCACACACACGCTCTCACTCGCCTCACTATCACTCAGCAGCTCAGGCCAGCGTCCTGTTATCAGTATTGCATTGTTGAAACAGGAAATTGCAGCCTCCCTCTGCAGCATTAGAGGCAAATGTAGCAACAGGGGCCCACTACATGAGTTAGATTTAAGAAGGGGAGATTCCTGCGCTGTTCAGTTCATGGAAACATTAAAAATGTCAGTAAATCATGCTTTACAGCTCAGATGATGTGTGTGTTCCTGTTTTTACTCTTGTTCTACACTGTTCTGATAAAACGCTGCATTCATGTCCAATAATGGATGTCAAGTGGCTCCCTGTTTCTTCCACTCCTCCAGCGTTGTGTTGTTATGGGCTCTAAGTATGCAAGGCCAGCAGGATTCTCCTCACCCTCCTACTCAGTCCAGCTGCGTTTTTTTTTTTTTTTTTTTTTGTCACCAGAGGAGATGAATAATGTGCTCCTCAAGCTGTGTTGTGAAATAACAGGAACAGTGAGAAGGGAGTCTTGTGCTGTCAGATGGCTACAGGTTTGTATCAATATGAATGATAAAGCAGACTGAATGCACTGCAGTTTAATTTTCTTTAAACGTGTTGTTCTCATTGGTAGAGACTTGCAGCTCTTCTATGAGGCTTGTTGTGTCTTTGTTCTCTCTTGTCTTGGCTTTCATGAGCTCCTCTTCAAAACTGGCTGAAAAAAACAGGATTTTCAAAAGCTTTCGAGTTGAATGAAGTGCAAGATACTATGTTAATTTGATGAGAAATGACAAGGTTTAGTCTTCAAGTCATTTCTGGCAGACATGATGTCTGTGTGAGTGAGTGCTGCTCTCAAAAACACTTGTCCAGATCTTTCCCAGTAACATCACCACTTTCTGCTGTTTACCTTTTGTCCATCTTTCTTGGCTCCCATCAGACCTGCACTTGGCAGCGGAGCTCGGCAAAACTCTGCTGGAACGCAACAAAGAACTGGAGGACTCCCTTCAACAGATGTACATCAACAATGAGGAGCAAGTGCAAGAGATAGAGGTATGCATGTCCCCGCTTGTGCATGTGCATTAAAAACAGATTTAATACAAGGAATGTTCAAACTTGAACTTTCTGTCCCTTTCAGTACCTGTCCAAGCAGCTGGAAATGTTGAGGGAGATGAACGAACAGCACGCAAAGGTGTATGAGCAGCTGGATGTGACCGCCAGAGAGTTGGAGATCACCAATGAGAAGCTAGTGCTGGAGAGCAAGGCCTCACAGCAGAAAATCGACAGGTGATCCACAGTTGATGTTAGCCTTATCGCTATCATCTTCTTTTTCATACTCAATTCTCAATTTCAAGTATCAGGCTGGATGTTTTTTTAAATTAACAAACCTCAATACTGTCTAAAGTTCTTAAAACAGCTGGGCATTGTAGTTTATCGCAAACATTTCTCAAACAGGAGTAAATGGTTTGTTTGTTGAGGGTCTATTTTCATCCTCAGCAGCGGAGTTATACACATTTGGTGCTCAAGTGAGTTTTAACGTCAAAGAAACAGCGAAATCTGCAAAAACACTGACATGTCTATGGCAATAAAGGAGCATGTCACCCAGTACAAAGAGGTGGCTTGATGTGTTTTAAAAATGTGCATGTCCCACCTGAGCCAGCTTTAAAAAAAAAAAAAAAAGTCATAATCTTAATCATGGATTGACGTAAATTACAAATGAGGCTAAGAATAGTTTTCAAAGGCGTCTTTTGTTTTGTCTAAATATGCTCAGTCAAGTTCTTTAGTCGTTAACAATGACTCAGTGTAGTTTTAGGAGATTGGTATGCTGAGAAAAATACAGCAATAATCACTTTGTTGATGACATAACAGGCACTGAACAAATATTTGTGTGTGTTTGCACAGGCTAACAGGCACCATGGAGAGCTTGCACGGTCAAGTGGACAGTCTGACAACTCGGGTGGAGGAGCTGCGAACTCTGGAGGAGCTGAGGGTCCGCCGGGAAAAGAAGGAAAGACGCAAGACCGTCCACTCTTTCCCCTGCCTCAAAGAGCTCTGCACCGCACCAAGGTCACCGACTGTTTATTAGTGGAGGAGTCACCCTCAAAGCACATCGACACTCAGATCTGATGTTCTGTTGTCATTTTATGGTGTTAATATAGATTATACACTGCTAACTCTAGTTGAACTTGTTACTGTTGGACTGAAGTCATTGGTATAATCTCATGCCTTTATATGGAGTTTGTAACACATTTGTAAAACATGAATGCCCAAATTGGATGATTGGACAGTTGTAAAGTATTTATTAAAATCTGCCTGAAATCCAGCTACCTTATTGCTGTAACTTAAATGTTTTTTTCAGGTATGAGGATGGTTTCCTGCTGGCCAACCCAGGCAGCGTGGACCTGGCGGAGAGAGAGCCGATGGATGAGGAGAACGAGCGCCTGAAGAACATCGTCACGACCCTGCGCTCGGCCATGGCCGCAGAGCGATCCCAGAGGGAGGGCGCTGAGCGGGAGTGCGCAGCTGTGCTGCAGGAATTTGAGCGTCTGGAACAGCGTCTGTTAGGAGCGGAGGGCTGCCAGCTGAGGGTTCAGGAGCTTGAAGCCGAGCTCCACGAGATGCAGCAGCTGAGGAAGTCCAGGGTGTGTCTGATTGGGGGAATGGAAGACGGACTGGAGACGCTGCTCAACAATGGCCCTGAGATGGACACCCCAGATGAGGGTGCTGGGCAGGAGGGCGGAGGCGATGGAGGTTCTGGGGAGGTGGGGGGTTCAGGGCAGCAGGGAGGCCCGGTGAGGAAAAGCTGCAGCGACACAGCTCTTAACGCCATGTCTTCCCGGGACGCCTCAGGCAGGCGTCAGGGCACTTACGCCCTCCATGCCAATGGCGTGCGCAAACGTGGCATGTCCATCCTGAGGGAGGTGGATGAGCAGTATCACGCCTTGCTGGAGAAGTACGAGGAGCTGCTGGGGAAGTGCCGGCGTCATGAGGAGAGCCTGTGCCACGCCGGGGTGCAGACTTCACGGCCCGTCTCCAGGGACCCCTCCATGAAGGAGTACAGCATGATCTGCGCAGGGCCTTCGACATCGGGCCCGGTCGCCGCCGCTCCTCCCACACCTCCTCAAACTCCCTCCACCCCGGAGGCCCTGGAGGGGATCAGCAGGCAGGTGGAGCAGGTGGACAAACGGCTCAGCCAGAACACGCCCGAGTACAAGGCGCTGTTCAAAGAGATCTTCTCCCGCTTGCAGAAGACCAAGAGCGACATGAACTCCTCCAAGAGCAGGAAGTCGAATAAATAAACCTCTCATAACAGCTACTGATAACTACATGCACTGAAAAGAGTGATTACACAAGACACTGACTCTTTTTTTCTTAATTTACCTCTCTGTTCTGAAGGCTTTTGGTTTAACATTTAGTCACTCATGACTTACTGCAGTTGAGTGATTAATTTGAAGCTGCCAAATGTTATATTTCACTACAGGGCTGAAAGATTGATGGTGTGGTGAGTAACTGTGTGAACGAGATGCCTTTTTCTGACAAATACTAAGAATGAAAGGTCTTGTTTCTGTCTTTGGACAATCTGGTATGTGACATATGTTGTTGAGATGTTCTGATGCAGAAAAGATTTACTACTATTGCCATTTTTTTATTTATAGAAAACTGATTAAAGTAATTAATATAAAATGAAAAAAGCGCCGTTGCACTCTAAAACTAATTACTAAATGGCATTTGAAGCATGTATCTATTAAACACAATTTGCTAATTTGGTCTTTATAAGCAGGTAGACACTAATTCGCACAAGCTGTTTGACCAGCTTGAAGTACTTCAAGAAGCAACAGAAAGAAATATGTAGACTGTGTGTATTTGCAAATTGTTGGATGGTGCAAATCCTTAAAGACATCTGCTAAAGTGTACTGTGCATAAGTGTTAGATGGAGTTTTGTTTATTAGATCTACGGTGAAGGAGACGGAGACGCCTCTGTGGTGTTTTTTTGTTTTTTTTCCAGCATGCATTTTAAGCTACAGGGGGCTGAATGAGCCTCATCTCTGCTGCAGGGATTTATATGACAATATACTCTGTCCTACACTGTGCTATCACATTGTCAAAGTTGTTGAAGTTTTCTGTTAATTAAAATAAGAAATATATTGACCATTTTCTTTTTTTGTGCTTATGGAAGCAACAATTCAAAACCTTGAACGCTTGGAAGCAGGAAAACTGAATAAAAAACAGAGGACACATGCAGGCCCAGTCTGAACACTTTAATGTGAACACAGGAGGTTGGTAAACTGTAGGTAATACAAGTAGCACACATTGAGTCAAACCCAACCCATAGAGGAAACAACATCAGTCATTGACATGAGTGAGCTGAATGAAACTCTGAAAACAGAATTCATTCACATTGTATGGAGTTTACATAACAAAACAAAAACTTTCATATGGCAGGATGTGTTAACCGTTGGTGTCTAGTTGGGGACTGATGTCTCTACACTGGTTTAGAAGTCAATTACAGACAACATTTTCACCTCACTGACATCAGCACACACACGGAGCTGCCGAGTCAGCGGGTTGCAAGACACCGGAATCAGCAACGGTAATCCTAAACTTGACTAATACGAGGTGAGCGGTTTTAACTGTCCTTGATTTCAATTTGGGAAGGAACTATGGGGACATTGTATGATACAAAATCCTACATGTTGTTGTGAATGATCTAAAAAAAAAAGAAAAAAAAATTCATCAGACAAGTGCTTTTATGAATCATCAACCTGAAAAAATAGGTGATTTAAGTCCTTATTCCTGATTTCTCTATTGATGTGTTACAAGTATTGTTAAAAACAGGCTCACATGATGGTCTGGCAAATGGAATATGAAGGCAAATGGCTCAACTAGGTTTGTCTATTTCATCCTCAAACTATAGGGTTTGTTAAGGCCACGTGGCTGCTAAAAAACTGCCAAAATACCCTGATCAGGAGAGGAACAGCTGCACCTAGAGCAAGGGGTCGCAAGAGGTCAGAGGTAATTTTGTTTAACCCTCGGTTCTCTCAGCAGGCTCTGTAGGCTGATAAACGATTTGAAAAAACAAAGCTGGACTGAATTCCACATCGTTTATCAAGAACCTGGTACAATAATCTGCTCAAAGGCTTTAGGAGGGCTGTGTCTGAGACTTGTGTCCAGCAAAGATTGCTCAATGACCGTACAGCGGCCCCGCACATACAGCACTGCTGCTTCCTGTACAATGCTTTCAAAGGCAGATCGTGGTAATCGTACAAAACAATCGAATAATAAAGAAGAGTGAGAAAAGAGAGCGCTAAAGAGCAGAGGGAATCACAAATTTCATCACTTTTTCCAAGAGCAGTAATGTTTTTTAAAATATTTTCTTTTTTTTCTCCTTTATAAACAAATTGTTACCAAAAAAACTGGATTGTGCACATCGTTTGCTTTTTCCACATCTAATGATTTAATACTCAACAGGAAATAGCGGGAGCAAACAAATGAAGCGTTACGATGGGAGGAAAGATGAAGTGATGGAAAAGTTAGAAAAAAGGAAACCATAAGAGCGGGGAAAGAGGCGTCAATGGACGGAGGGAGCAAAAGCTTAAATCAATACAAAATCTACAAATGGATCTAAATAGAAAAAGAAAAATGGAATGACAGCAAGAAAACAGAAAGAGCGATAAAGAAGAGGAAGGTAATGATGGAGGATGGGCGAGAGGAATCAGTCTTTCCACTCTTTCTTGATAGTGAGGCTCCAATCCCAGGAGAGGTGATCGTGTTTGTCGTCGTCGGTGAACTTGGATTTGATGTTGTAGGTGCCACGGGCCAGCATCCCCTTGGGTGCCTCCTCCATGGTGGTGAGGAACTCGTACTCCTCGTCTGGTCTGGGCCCGTAGCTGCCAACCATGTAGTCTGATTTGTCAACTAGACGTCAGAACGGGAGGGAAAAGAAGGTGTAAGAAAGCGACATACCACTTGAGAGAGCCACTTGAGGATACTTGCAGATGTTTCATAGGGTGCCCTTACCCTTTACTCCTTTCCTGAATGATTGCTGAATGTACTTCAGACCTGACACAATCTCCCTGTTGACCTGCAAAAGACCACATGCATCATCTCGCTGAATTCAGTCTCCCATGACAAAGATTGCTCAGTGCAGCTGGAATAACGTCTCCATGCCAACAGTCCAGACAAACACCAGCCTCTCACCTTGAAGTTGATCTTTATCCTGTACTCGACTCCCTCCTTCAGCACAAATGGGTTCTTCCTGAAGCCGTCCAGATCTCCTGGCAGGGGACAAAAGCAACGCAGTGTGAAAATAACATCCCAAAATTTGATCCAGTCTTAAATATACACACTCAGGGTTAATAAACTAATCAGGATATCACAGTTCTCAAAAGCAGACTGAGTACTGTATTCAGCTTTTCAGCACCGTGTAGTAAGAATACCAACCACCAGGTGGCACACTGCTTCAAGTGAGCAAAGCTGTAGATGAGGGTGACCACCAAGGGAGGGCAGGAGTGCCATCAGGAAATGGCTCATTAACCCATTTACAAGGGAATCATGTCATTACTAATTAGCCGACTAATGACCCAGCAGGACATTTGCTCTATATTTGCACACAAAGATGGGAGTAATTACTGTTCATAATTAATGTTCCTGCGAGCCAAAATACGCCTGCTGTATGTGGGCTTTCAAAAAAATCTGCTGTCAAGAGTTTTGTCCAGATTGCAGCCTGCCAAAGTGTGCTCTACTCACCCTGCAGGTCAAGGATCAGAGGGTTCGGAGCTGCCTCACATACCAGAGTCATTCGCGTCACCTGGATGTTGGGAACGGCGGGATCTAAAACAGAGAATTATGACAAGATAATCGATTTATAGCACTTCACCAATGAGATAATCTGATTTCACAGTCACATAACCTATTTGATCAACAATTTCATAAAAGTGACTCTTTTTGTTTTGAAGTTGTTGCGTGACTACAAACTTCTTTATTCATTGTTCTAACAATTAACATTTCAGTTTGATAAAAAAAAAAGAAGAAAACATTTTAACAATGGTTACTATCGAGCAGCAGGATGAAACACTTGAGATATCACTCCTGCTGTTTCCTCTCGTCAGTTCTTTCTTTCTTTCTCACGTTCTGAATAAAACTATTTGAAGCTGCCTCTTTTACTGTGTTTAACTGAGAGTGTTATATTAGCAACTTTTAAAATATCCTGAATCTGAGTATGAAATCTGAGTCTTCAAGTGAAGCTTGTTGACTAACTTGTTATTAATAGCACGGCTGAGATAAACTCCAGGTAGAGGCCAGAGCTCTTTCCCGGCTCTGAGATAGCTAAAAGTGGCTTTCAGGATCCGTTTCTATGTTTAACTATTCAAAGTCTATAATTCTTCCAGATGTTATTTTTAAAACAGGAAGTCAGTGAAAGCAGTTGGATACAACTACTGTCAAGTCACATTGCATTACTCACATCACATTACCACATCAGCAAATATTGCAAAATAGCCGATACCGAGCCTACAGCACAGTGTAAGTTTATACTGTGTGTTGAAAGTAAAAAACGATGTAAGAACCTTCTTAATTAAACATGATCTGGAAATGATCAGCATTACTTTCCACATTTGTACATTGTCTAACTTATTGTTCAAGATTATTATATATTTAAACCAATTTATATTGGTTACATGAGATATCAAACAGTACTTTTTTCAATATGTTGCTTTGCTGAGAGTATTATTACAGACATCATACCATTGAAATAAATCAGTTATTTGAAAACAAATGTCTGGTCAAGTCTGCCAGCTGCTTAATTTAACAAAATTACATTATAACATTTACACATATCTGACAACATCTGATCAAGTAAAGATGAATCTGTTCCATGATTTGATGTTCAGCTTTATTGTTGGACAGTTTTACTCTGACTTTGCTAACTGAGCTGTTTTCACAACAAATAACTGAGGTCTGACTACTGGTAGAGCAAAGACCAGTTTTTGCAATTAATGTTTTGGATAGACACACACACCCTTTATAAAAGTATGGATATAAATACGTTTACACTGAATGATGGTGAATGAAATTAAAGTGTATTCATGTGAATGTGAGTGTGTCTAAAAATGGCGTTCACAGTTGTTCTGTTAGAGTTACTTCAGACGTCCGATCACTCACCTGCAGCTACACCAGCAGCGGCTTTACCCAGCAGCGCCTCCTTGTACTTGCGCAGGCTCTCGTCATCTTTGTCCAGCTCCGCGATCTCCTGTAAGCTCTTCTGGGCGGGAGGTTTGTAGTTGACCGCGCTGTCGGCCTCTTCGTTCGCCGCGGCGATCGCTGCCAGCTGCTCTGGTGTGGGTTCCTGCTCTGCCATGGTGTGCTAATGGCAGCAGAGGAGAGAAAGGAGAGAGGAAGGGTCAGACAAAATGAAAAAATTAACTAATGAGGACTGATGGCGACGGGCCACACCACTTCCCCTTTTTTACTCCAGCACTTGATTATTATACCTCCAGCTGCTGGAAAATTATTACAGCATTCAAAAGGAAAACCTCAGTGAACTTTGACCTCTGCAGCAGTCTAAAGGGAGAGTTTAAGTAGGAACACGGACTTCCTCTTACTGAATGTTTATCCTGATATTTTCAGTGTGATTTCCTCAAGTTTAGAGACACTGAATAGCTCTGCACAAGAATGAACAATAATTGTATCTGGTTTGCAAAAATGTGAAACACTTGACAGTGATTTGACTTGATTGTGAGAGTTAGCGGGCGTACTTAAAAACAAAACAGTTCCTGGTGACATATACTGTTGGCATCAAAATTTATGTGGATTATTGTTTTTTTTTGCAAAAGACAAGGCGGTTTTATAAAGCTTTCCTCCATTTAAAACACTTGAGCCCAAGTGTATGTGTGTGTCCTCGTGAGCACACATAACGTACGCACTAACACAGACAAGAGCCAGGACACATGACGTCGACTTGGCTACAGAGACAGTTTTTCTGAGGCCACGGTGGTAATGTTCAGAGAGTCCGGTGTTCTAAAAGATGTTTATCTGAGCTCCCCTTAACTCGTTTCTTCTCTACCACAAACCTCAGCAGTTTCACAGGGCAGAAACACGGCAGTCACGTCTCATTAGAGGAGAGGATTCTGAGGGAGACGGGGGTACACACACAATAAGGAGATCGTTTTCATTTTCAACAAAATAAAAGTGCTAGGAGGACGCTACATAACTCAACTGTTGCTTGTAACACGCTGTGGAAAAAAAAAATTGGAGGTATTTATTAATAACATCTGGTGCACATATGCTGGGTAAAGCCTGTACAAAGCTCTTAAACACCTGCAACAGCCAGAAGACAGCTGGATGGCGGCACTCTCAACACATGAACTTGTGCAGTCTGGGTTTTTTTTGGTCTTGTTTTCTCCCTGCGGACATCAGATGAAATGACACTCATTGGTCAAATGGTGTTTGAGGTTCTCATAGTTGCTGATGAAGGTAAAATCAACAGACATAAACGTGTTATGAGGAGTTCTGATACTACTCAGTAATGTAAATTTAGTGAAAGTGAAATACAGTATCTGTGGAGTCACTTACTTTATTCATTATTCAATCTGAATTTGTTGCCACTGACAAGCCACTCCTCTCATGTTACAGGCGGCTGCGCCCTCAAATGTTAGACATTTGCATTTTGAAAGAGCTCTACTTCCTGCCTGTCAAAGACTTAAAGCGAGCAAGAAGGCACACACTTAGTGAAGATTATTTAGCATTGTGAAAAAGAAAAACTGTTAAAAGGCTACAACAGGCACGTAGAGGAACAAAACAGTGCTTAAATGTGGATGATGTGACACATTGTGTGCACAGGACAACCACCACACAACCTCAAATGAGGAAGCCTATAAATCACTATATATGACAAGATGACACACAAACTGCCTCTCTGTTTAACTCTAAACTTCTAAAATATGCAAACACAAACAAACACCTCATATGTATTACTGGCTGGTTTGGTTTATTGTTGAAGTCAAAGGTCACCATGAATAAAGCCAGGTGAGCTAACCAATCAGACAAATGCAAACACACATGAAAACCACCAGATGACACACGCAATCACGGCACTTGAGAAAACCTGCTGAACTGCAGGTGGATAGGCGCAGCAGAAAAAAAAGACTGTTTACAATCTTATCGACCATAATAAATCACACTACTGCAAACAGTACCACAAAAACTGGTGTGTGGTTATGTGTGACCCTCTTCTAAGTTCTATTGTTCCTGATGTATACAGCTGGGTATTAGCTAAACAGGAACTGAGAACATAGCATAGGTTTGTTTTTTTTTCCTCCTCCAAAC